>NC_092338.1:345391944-345700972 GCF_046630445.1 Rutidosis leptorrhynchoides | reverse complement strand
ACATAATCAATGGCTACGAGTATATATAGATTATTATGAGATTTTGGAAATGGACCCAAAAAGTCAATACCCCAAATGTCAAATACTTCACATACTTGGATGACATTTTGTGGCATTTCATCACGTTGACTTATTTTTCCGGCCCTTTGACAAGCATCACAGGATTTGCAAAGAAGGTGTGCGTCTTTGTAAATTGTAGGCCAATAGAATCCAGCATCATAAACTTTTCTTGCTGTTAGTTGAGGCCCATAATGCCCTCCTGTTGGTCCTGTGTGACAATGGTTTAATATTTTACTAGCTTCATCTCTAAATACACATCGGCGTATTATTCCATCGGGACAACTTTTAAACAGATGTGGATCGTCCCAAAAATAGTGTTTTATATCACTGAAGAATTTCTTTCGTCTTTGGTACGATAATCCTTTTTCAAGGAATCCACATACTAAATAGTTTGCATAGTCTGCAAACCATGGAATTTCTTTATAATCTATCTTCAATAGATATTCATCAGGAAAGTTGTCTTGTATGGCCGATTCATTTAGAACTTCTAATTCGGGATTTTCAAGACGAGAAAGATGATCAGCGGCGAGATTTTCTGCTCCTCTTTTATCTCGGATTTCAATATCAAACTCTTGTAAGAGTAAGATCCAACGGATTAATCTTGGTTTAGCATCTTGTTTCGAAAATAGGTATCTAAGAGCAGAATGGTCGGTATAGACCACCGTTTTTACTAGAACGAGATATGATCGAAATTTGTCAAAAGCAAAGACAATAGCAAGGAGTTCTTTTTCAGTAGTTGTATAGTTCGTTTGTGCTCCTTGTAACGTCTTACTAGCATAATATATAGGTTGAAATCGTTTTTCAATCCTTTGTCCTAAAACGGCTCCCATTGCAAAATCACTTGCATCGCACATTAGTTCAAATGGTAGATTCCAATTTGGTGTTATCATGATCGGCGCATTAGTGAGTTTCTCTTTAAGAATATTAAAAGATTTGATACATTCATCTGAAAAAGATGAATGGAGCATCCTTTTCTAGGAGTTTATTCGTAGGAATGGCAATTTTAGAAAAATCTTTTATGAAACGTCGGTAAAAACCGGCATGCCCTAGAAAACTCCTAACTCCTCTAACATTGGTGGGATGTGAAAGTTTAGCAATTACATCTACTTTAGCTCTATCCACTTCAATTCCTTCTTTTGAAATTTTATGACCAAGAACGATGCCTTCTTTAACTATGAAATAGCATTTCTCCCAATTAAGTACTAGATTTGACTGTTCGCATCTAATAAGCATTCGTTCAAGATTAGCTAGACATGATTCAAATGTATCACCGAAGACTGAAAAGTCATCCATGAAAACTTCCATGCATTCTTCTATCATGTCATGAAAAATCGCCATCATACACCTTTGAAAGGTTGCAGGGGCGTTGCAAAGTCCAAATGGCATGCGTTTGTAAGCAAAAGTACCATAAGGGCACGTGAATGTGGTTTTCTCTTGATCTTCGGGTGCTATTGGAATTTGAAAATATCCGGAAAATCCATCTAGAAAACAATAGTAACTATTTCCGGCTAATCTTTTCAACATTTGATCAATGAAAGGTAAGGGAAAGTGATCTTTTCTGGTGGCGTCATTTAATTTTCTATAATCAATACACACACGCCATCCTGTTACAGTTCTAGTAGGAATAAGCTCATTTTTCTCATTTGTAATGACAGTCATGCCACCCTTCTTAGGTACGCATTGAACTGGGCTTACCCATGGACTATCAGAGATTGGATAAATTAGACCTGCATCTAGCAGTTTAATAATCTCTTTCTTAACTACATCTTGCATATTAGGATTTAGTCTTCATTGGCGTTGCACATACGTTTTATGACCTTCTTCCATAAGGATTTTATGTGTGCAATACGAAGGACTTATTCCTTTAATATCATGAATCTTCCATGCAATGGCTGGTTTATGAGCTTTCAACACAGAAATGAGTTGTGATTTCTCATTTTCAGTAAGAGAAGACGATATTATTACAGGTAATTCAGATTCACCATGTAAATAAGCGTATTCCAAATGGTTTGGAAGTGGCTTTAACTCTAATTTCGGAGGTTCTTCTATCGATGATTTGTATCGATATCTGTCTTCTTCTTTTAGCATTTGAATTTCTTCTGTTGTTGGTTCATATCCATTAGCTATAAGTGTAGCTAACATTTCAGCTTCATCAATTGGTTCATTACCTTCTCCTAAAGAACATTCTCCTGTTCCTTGTAATTCTGGAAATTCTTCTAATAATTCTGCATGTGCATCTATAGTTTGAATATAATAACATGTATCATCTGCAGATTGTGGTTGTTGCATTGCTCTATCAACTGAAAAGGTAACACTCTCGTCCTCTATACTTAGGGTCAATTTCTTACCGAACACGTCTATCATTGCTTTAGCCGTGTTTAAGAATGGTCTTCCTAATATGAGAGGAACTTGAGAATCTTCTTCCATGTCCAGAACAACAAAATCTACTGGAAATACTAAAGTACCAACTTTAACTAGCATGTTCTCCATTATCCCTCTAGGATATTTTATTGATCTATCGGCTAGTTGTATGCTTATTCTGGTTGGTTTCAATTCTTCAAGGTCTAGTTTAGTGTATAGTGAATACGGCATTAGATTTATACTAGCACCTAAGTCTGCCAATGCTTCTATTGAACTAAGACTACCCAGAAAACATGGAATTGTGAAACTTCCTGGATCAGATAATTTTTCTGGTATCTTATTCAACAGCACTGCTGAACAATTAGCATTCATGGTAACAGCCGAGAGTTCTTCCATTTTCTTTCTATTTGAGATTAGATCTTTCAAGAATTTAGCATATCTAGGCATTCCTGAAATCACATCAATGAAAGGAAGATTTACATTTATCTGTTTAAACATATCCAAGAATTTGGATTGCTCGGCTTCAAGTTTCTCTTTCTTCATTTTACTCGGGTAAGGAAGTGGTGGTTGGTATGGTTTAACATAAGGTTTAGCCTTAACTGTGTTATCTTCATTAACCTTTTCAACTACCGGTTCTTTTTCCTTATCTTGATTAGGTTGGGGTTCTTGTGGAGTAGGAATAGCTTCATCAGAAGTTACAGGTATTTCAGGTGGTTTAAGTGTTGTACCACTTCTTGTGGTAATGGCTTTAGCTGTTTCATTCCGGGGGTTAGCATTTGTATCACTAGGTAGACTTCCCGGTTTTCTTTCACCTATTAACCTTGCTAGGTTACTTACTTCTTGTTCCAGATTTTGAATAGAAGCTTGTTGATTTCTAAATGCTTGAGCATTTTGTTCATTAGTTTGTTTCTGAGATGTGAAAAACTGCGTTTGAGTTTCAACTAGCTTCGTCATCATATCTTCTAAATTCGGCTTTTTATCATCGGTTTGTTGTGGTGGTTTGTTTTGAAAATTAGGTTTTTGCTGATTGTAAGTATTATTGGATACTTGTTGATTGCTAGGACCTTGTTGGTTGTTGTATGGAATATTTCTGTTATAATTCTGGTTTTGATTGTAAATCGGTCTTGGCGGTTGATAATTATTTCCAGGCCTTTGGTTTATGTATGAAATATTCTCTCTTTGTTCCATTGTTGGTTCAATACTGAGACAATCTTTTGTCAAATGTGGTCCTCCACACTGCTCACAACTAATTCGTATTGAGTGAATATCTTTAGTCATCTTTTCCATTCGTCTCTCCACAGCATCTATCTTTGCGGAAATGGAATCTAAGTCATGGCTAGAATCGGCTCTAGCTGCTTTAGATGATCTAACGATATCTTTTTCTTGGTGCCACTCATGTGAGTGGGAAGCAGTGTTATCAATAATTTTGTAAGCATCAGTTTCGGTTTTCTTCATAATAGAACCACCAGCTGCTATATCTATGTCTTTCCTTGTAGTGATGTCGCATCCTTGGTAGAATATTTGTACTATTTGACAGGTGTCTAAACCATGTTGCGGACATCCTCTCAACAACTTTCCAAATCTTGTCCAAGCCTCATATAGAGTTTCATTTGGTTTCTGTGTGAACGTAACAATTTGTCCTTGAAGTCTTACGGCTTTAGATGCAGGAAAGAATTGTTTAAGAAAATTTTCAACTAAAACATCCCATGTATCAATCGCCCCTTCAGGTAACGATTCCAACCAATCTTTGGCTTCTCCCTTTAAAGTCCAGGGAAATAACATGAGATATATCTGTTCATCCTCCACTTCTCGGATTTTAAATAGTGTGCAGATCCTATTAAAGGTACGAAGATGTTCATTTGGATCTTCCTTCGGCGCACCACTAAATTGGCATTGATTAGTCACCATGTGTAGAATTTGTCCTTTGATTTCATAATCTGGCGCATTAATGTCTGGATGAGTAATTGCGTGACCTTGGCCAGTGCGTTTAGCTCTCATTCGGTCTTCCATACTTAATGGTTCCAGATTCTCCATAATTGAATTTGTTGAATCGGAATCACTTGAGGATTCCGATTTAATGGTTCGTTCCTCAACAATCTCTGTTTGAATGATTGGTGGTTCCGGAGGAAAGTTTAGTGGTTCAGGATCTATGAATCGTCCCTGAATATTCTCCGAATTCTCAATTGTGAGGTCGGGTTCAAAAAATGGATTATCGGAAATTTGAACTGGAGTACTTGGTCGACTGGATGACGATTCTAAAGAAAAATCAACGGCGATAATATTTGCTAAATGTCTTGATCTAGTTACAGGTGGTGAACGTACAAAAGGTGGTGAACGTCTTGCTCGGTGCATTCACTGAATATCCTATTAGTTTTTAAAAGGAAAGAAAAATTATAATAAGTTATCCAATCAATAGACTTTTCTGATTTTGCCCACGTTTCGAATAGCCAAAAGATGCAGCAGAGGAGCAGAATTCTTTTGGTCTCAATATAATTGAGGACTGTTTGGCTCCAATAACCCGGTTCACGTACAAATCCAACTATTACTACATACCAGAAAATTTTGATGTCTATCAATTTAACCACTTAAAATAAATTTTCGTAATTTTAAGAAAATTAGATAAGAAGTAGAATAAAAATCTATGTCCTAAAACTAGAATAGCGAGAAATAAGAAAGAAAAAGAGCGTGTCGAAAAAGGTTGAAAAAGAAAAATGGTTGAAAAATAAAAGGTGACGGAAAAATAAAAAAAACTTATAAAACTTAAAAAACACTTGACTAACCTAACCTTATTACTACAACTAACTTAAAATTATAATCGCAAATTGAAATTACTAATTGGAATGATAATTGATACATAGGTAAAAGTCGTCTAAAAATATTAAAGCTTACAGGAAAAACTAAATCTCAAATGGAAATAACTTAAAAAGAAACTAAAACTTAAAAAGGCGTCGCAAAATTCTAAAGCACCTAAATCTTAGTCTAAAGAAAAAGCACTTAAGGAATTCTACGGCAAAGCCTAAAAATCTAGAAGTAAATATAAGCTACGACAAAATACTAAGTTTAAAACTAAATATGAGCTAAAAATACAAATATTACGCTAAAACGATTAAAAAGGGACAAAATATAAAAATATACAAAAAGTTGTAAAAAGTTACAAATTTTTATAAAAATATTATTTTTATATTATTTTATAAAAGCATTAATTTTTATATATTAAAACTAATTATAATTAATTATACTAATTAAATTAAAACTTAAACTAAATTATAATAATAATTAAACTAATTAGGGTTAAAATAATAATAATAATTAATTACTCCTAATTAAATGCAGATTAGGGTTTCTGTCGGTGTCAGAGTGGCTCCGCGAGTTGCGGTATTCCAAGTAGCAAACCCCGCGAGTCGCGGGGTTCCAAAATTCAACTCTGGTACAGTTTTAAATTTGACGCGTTTTTTTTTTTAATTAGCGTTGCGCTTCCGGCTTTTAAGCTAAATTGTTCCCCGGCAGCGGCGCCAAAAATACTTGATAGTTATGCGAGGTGTATATAAAATAGCTATTATATTTTAGCAGAAATTACTATTAAATACGATACAATTTTACATAAGATATTTATTTATTTATAGAATGGATATACTTAAACCTTGCTACAACACTTATAGGCAGTGTACCTAATCGTACAGTAGTGTAGTTTTTAGTAAGTCCGGTTCGTTCCACAGGGAAAATCTTTAAATAAAGCTTAACGCTATATTAGTTTACTTTTATAAAAATACAAATATATATATAAGTAATATTATTATTATAAAGGGGGGTTTTTACCGTTTAATGACCGGTTTATCGATTTTTAAAACTTTAGTCGCAGTTAAAACCAAATGTAAAATAATAAATAAATACAAGACTTAATTTAAAGCGTAAAGTAAATAACGATAATGAAATTGCGAATAATAAAAGTGCGATAAAATAAACTTAAATAAAAGTGCTATAATTAGAAGTGCAATTAAATATAAAATAAAGGAAATTAAATATGAAATAAAAGAATTATGCTTATTTAAACTTCCGTAATCATGATGTTTGACGTGTTGATTTTTAGTTTATTCCCATGGGTTAATTGTCCTTTGTCCTGGATTATTTAATATGTCCGTCTGGTTTTTGTCCATAACAGTCCATCAGTCATAAATATAAAGTGCGAGTGTCCTCGTCAAATTATTCTTATACCCGAAGTTAAATATTCCAACTAATTGGGGACTTAAACTGTAACAAGATTTTAATACTTTGTTTAATAATTACACCAGGATGTCGACTGAGTGTAACCCTAGGTTTTAATATTTTGTTATCAATTATACCAAGTGTCCTTGTACATAATTTCACCCCTGTTTTAATTATTCTAGTGGCTATTAATCCATTCCCGTGTCCGGTTAAATGAACGATTATTCGTACATATAAATACCCCGCCCATCGTGTCCGATCGAGTGTATATGGTAATTTATAGGGACGCCCAATTGTAAATCTTTATATTAACATTAACAAACTATCATTTAGTTAAACAAATATAAAGCCCATTAATAGCCCATAGTCTAATTTCCACAAGTGTCGTTCTTTTGTCCAAACCCCAATTATGGTACAAAGCCCAATTACCCAATTTTAATAATTAGCCCAACATCATGATTACTTCGGATTAAATAAGCATAATAATAACTTAGCTACGAGACATTAAATTAAAAAGGTTGAACATAACTTACAATGATTAAAAATAGCGTAGCGTTACAAGGACAGAATTTCGACTTACACCCTTACAACATTCGCTAACATACCCTTATTATTAGAATTATAATTAAAATTAAAATTAAAATATAAATTATAAATATAAATATTACGATATAGATAGAGAGATGGATGGATATATGTTCGTTTTTTGCGATCAGAATTCGTTTGCTTTTATAGGGTGTTTCAGAATTTGGGGCTCCGAGACTCGCGACATTTTTTGCCTTCAAACTCCGCGAGTCGCGGAGTTTGAAAATACAGCTCACAAACTTTGGATTCTTTCTTGCCGACGGATTTTTATTATTTATATAATATATAAATAATTATAAGAATTATTTAAATATTATATTATATTTATGTGCATAGTTGACTTGTAATTTTTAGTCCGTTGCGTCGAGCGTTGAGAGTTGACTCTGGTCCCGGTTCCGGATTTTCGAACGTCCTTGCGTACAATTTAATATTTTGTACTTTGCGTTTTGAATCTTGTACTCTTGTAATTTCGAGACGTTTCTTATCAATAATTGGAACCTCTTTGATTGTATTTTGTACTTTTGAGCTTTTTGGTCGTTTGCGTCTTCAATTCGTCGAATCTGTCTTTTGTCTTCACCTTTTATTATTTAAACGAATATCACTTTTAAATAGAACAATTGCAACTAAAAGCTTGTCTTTCTTGAGGAATAATGCTATGAAATATATGTTCGTTTTTAGCATTATCAGTTACCCACAGTTATGTACCTGAAAAACTCTTGAAACCAAAGTCATAATTTAACACGTATTTGTGTCAGATCCTTTGGAATTTATTAGCTAAAATAACTTTTCAATCCCTTCTAAAAATAGACAATTTTGTCACAGCTCCAGCAAGTCAACTTCGACTTTTCAGTCGGAACAACCTTATTATAACCTTGATATATACGTTGCCTTTTCGTCAACGGTACCGGAGAACCTTTTATATCTCGTCACATTAGCAGTAAACTTACCAACAACTTCATTGATCTTTAAGCCTCTCCGAAAAATCACTGTACCTATTCATTGGAAACCCTATCATGTACTCATCAGCATATTGTAATGAGAATTACCATACGAATCATCAAGAATTAGCAATCAGTATTTTGAAATCTCGCAGCATGTCTACGCCAACAGTTATATGTGAACATATAATGTCTATTTCCTAGACTTACATACTTTGAATGTGAAGTTTCTGAAAAACACTCCGAACTGCGAACTGGTTCTTCGAAAGTGGAAAAATGCTGGTGAAGCAGCAAAAACTGTAAACAACCTTAACAGTAAAAAGTTTGATGAAAAAGAATAGTGTGTTGGCAAAGCTCAGAAAAAGAGAAGGTTTGGAACTGGAAAACGAATTGAGCAAACTATGAAGGAGGCTGTGGACAAATTACAAAGATGAAATCTACCTTCAAAGAATCCAAATGATTCAGTGTCTGCTAAAATTCTCAGCAAATACCTTGCTCCTTATTCCAAAACCCTTGCGGACGATATCCTCCATATTTCTGAAGATATTTTCATTCTTTTCTGAAATCTTTTATCCCCTCATCTGTATCACATCATAAAGGAAACTGTTCTAGTTTCTAAAAATCTGAAACCTTCGAGTTTGAAGTATGAATGTTTTTGAAGTAGTGTTGGGAACTGAAGCATGAGTTAGTATAATATAATGACACTTGATCAACGTGATTATATTACAGTAATTCATGTTGAGTTTCTAAATAGAACGTGATGATTTACAGACCATAACGTCATCATGCGCCATGTTACACGACTCTAGTATTCTACTTAATCTCTAAAAATATCAAGAAAATATTTTCTTGATGATTCGGTCTTTTCCGAGGTATTCTGGTAATTTGACAAATCAAGATCATACCATTACCATTTTCTTCTTAAAACATTAACTATGTTCATTCCGAAATTCATATCTGCGAATTCTGAACCATTACAAGCGATGCTTAATCGAAAGAAGAGGAAACGAAAGAATGCAACTCTAAAATAGAAATTGGAGTATAAATTGCAGCAAATAGGAGAGAGCATTAACTGTGGATGACAATGATTATAGAAGACATAAGCAGGGACTTCGAAATATAAAGGAGGATATAAAACTGTTGGTCCCTTGATTAACAACTGGAGTATTGTAGAGGGGGGTGAATACAATTTATTTTAATTAACTAACCAATTAAACACGGTTTAGTATTCAAGCATGTAATGTAAATAGAGTCAAAGATAATTTTTCAACTGTTATTCTTTATTGATTAAATCACAAAGAATTACAACTATCCTTGGCGGAATGATAGTTGGTTGATACAGATTTACCTAAGTATAGCTATGAGGATAAAATTAAAGCTATTACACGTTTTGGACTCTAAATAAATAAACCCACACCACTAGTTGTTACAATAGTGGATACAATGATTTATAGTAGACCTATTAACCGTGTAATTGTTCTATTGTCCACTGGTACATAGGATGTCTGTACTTGTGGGGACAACTGCATCAGAGAGCGTGCTCTCTTCTTTCCTCTTTGGTAGCTATTTGCAGGAACACCCCAATTCGGTTTGGCACCACTATTCGTTTAAACAAATAGAATATTGTGTTCCCTAGGTATTGACAAAGTATAACACATGTCTGCATATGTGTTAAACTTCTGCATTCCCACGTGGTCTTGTAAGGTCACTTATCAGCCGCCGACGCGTGTCCTTTCCTGTTCAACTTTGTCTTTGACTTCTGTTGAATAGTACAATTGATGTAGACCACTCAGAAAACCACCATGCTTGTAATGGAGCATGGTTGTCTTGTGTTGTATGCTGCTTACTAGGTTTATTGGTTCTTCTTATGCTGAGTCACTTGATATTCTTGAATTGCTGGGTACTCATCCTGTGCTGATTAGAAGAATACACTCTACCTTGTGCTGGTAGACTAGACAACATACTAAATACTAGACACAACAATATTTGCTGTCTATACATAAACAAACTTGTGCTGGCTGCACATAACATTTTTGTGACGATCGCTCCAAATCCATATGGACGAACACGTCATTCATTGATTTCATTGTGAGGTATTTGACCTCTATGTGATACGTTTTGTAACATTGCATTCGTTTGAAAAGGTATTTCATAAATGAATATATAAATTCCAGTTTTTTTTACATCTGATGATTCCTACGTATAGACAATCACCATTTAAATGGTTTACAATAATACATCTGTTGACAATACAGTCAAAATAAGATACATGGTAATGGTTTGATAAATGCAAGTTTCTTGTATATAGCATGTATGACTCCAAGCACATAACTTGTATCACGTATGAGCAAACAGCGGAAGACTTCTAGAAACCTGAGAATAAACATGCTTCAAGTGTCAACACAAAGGTTGGTGAGTTCATAGTTTTAATATTACACATAATCCGTATATCAATGTGGATTACAAAAGTTCAGTTGTTTTATTCAAAACGTTTATCATTATGTTTTAAATAAAAGGTGGATCACAAGATTTCAGTTGTTTCATCCGAAACGTTTATCAAAATATTCTACGAAATTGAGCACCCTGGTAACTAAACTTAACGTATATATAATTTGTACCCTTTGTATAATCATCTTAATAATACACGCAAACCGACGTGTATGCTTCTCAAATAGCATACGTCCGTTTAAAGGCTAGCGCTCTAGCTCGGACGGGGATGTCAAGCCCTATGGATCCATATACTACTACTCGCGCCCACCAGTTCTTATAACCGGCAGTTACTAGTTACCAAAGCTAAGGGATTTTCGGTTCAAACTCGGTGTAGAATTAAGTATGTACTTGTATCCATTGCGTTTAAAATAAATTGCATGTATTCTCAGCCCAAAAATATATATTGCAAAAGCAATTAAAAAGGGAGCAATGAAACTCACGCATATAAATATTGTATATCGGTTAATAAAGCATTTGCATGTATTCTCAGCCCAAAAATGTAAAGGGTAAAAGGGATCATATGAAACTCACACATATAAATATTGTATATCGGTTAATAAAGCATTTGCATGTATTCTCAGCCCAAAATGTAAAGAGTAAAAGGGATCTTATGAAACTCACAGTTTAATATTGATATACAATATTGCAGGAAAGCACGTAGACGCATCGGAGATGATAAACACGAGGTTTGATTCACAAAAATACCCCCGAACATTACCCATAATTTCCTTGGCAATAACCCATATTTTCCTTAGCTCTGGCTCGCTCGGAAACTCGTTTTGAAAATTACTTGGACAGCACTCCGTCGTAATATGAAAAAACTTATGACATTTAGAGAAAACACTAATGCTAGCACAGAGGGACCTATTTGAAAAATAGGCAGTAAACTTGTCCCTTTTTAAGTTTGTTTTGGGATCTTTTGGTGAGTTATCTATATCTTATAATTTGATGTGATTTTGAAGATAAACTCATTTCACTTTCATTACAATAGAGTATATACAGTAATTGCAAGAACATCATAATGAAAAATGAAATAAACAAAAGGTACAATTTGAGCACTAGAGGGCTATCTATCTTTATCTTTATCTAATTCATCTTCAGATAGCTCCTCTTGTTTGATTTTCTAGGCTTCAGGAAATAGGATAGGTATATCAGCAGGGTCAAATACAGGGATATGAGGAGGTAGAATGATGGGATCTCTTTTTTGTGGGCCTTCACCAGTAGATTTCTTTTCTTTAGGTTTTTGAGAGAGTACTTCTTCTACATTTACTACTGGTGCATTCCCAAATTTTGTTGCTTTGTTGAAGAGCTCTTGGAGTTCTGGCTTCAATGTCTTTTTAATACCACTTTCAGCTTTACCAATGAAGTACTCCAATATCTCCATCCATTCACTGAATCCTAAGGATCGTAACTCATCATAGTTTATCCTTTCTTGAATATTATTCTCCCTGCTGACATTGAAAGCTCTTTTTGAGCCTCTGTGCACTTTGATGATCTTGCTGGGATTTAATCTTCTATTCATCACATCACCATACCTGCTCATATAATAATGATCAGATAGTTCTATGGTTCGGTCAGTTTCTATAGGAGCAGTAGCAGGTACTTTCTCAGTAGCTTCTAGTTCATCAAAGGCCTTATCCTGTTCCTTGACAATGGCTTTAACTAATTTGAGGGACTTAGCCTCTTGCTTTCTATCAGCAGCCAATTTGTCTTCTTCTTCCTGAAGCCTTAACCTCTCAGCAAGTTCAGCATCAGCAGCCTCCCTTCTTTGCCTTTCAGCTTCTAAGCCCAACAGATAATAATCGGCAGAGCCTCTTAAAATTGAGCTTTCTCCTCATCAGTAGAGAGCCTTTGACCGCTGTTATTTAAATATACACCAATTTCAATGCCATAAGTCAAGGCAGTGATGTAGAATGGCTGATCAAGAGGATGATGCAGCAATCTAACTTGGCATATACTTTCATTAATAGCTGCTTGTCTTTGCTCAAGCAATTCTGGTACAGTGATCTCCAGCCTGTAAGCCTCTCTTTCATCTGGATTCATTCTAAATAGATCAGGCTCACCACAGGAAACTGAATCATCTTCCCAAGTAGTGTGTTTATCATGACGTTTTGGGGAAGATGGAGGATACATGATTGATTCTGCAATGCCAGAAGAACTCACTGGAAACTTATTAACACGATTATCCTGTGTTCTGTTAAAATAAGTAAGGGTCCAGGGAGAGATAGGTGATTGAACAAATAAGTGATCTCCTCTACCCCAGACTGTAAAGTCAGCAGGATTAGCCGTATCATCATCTTGATTAGCACCCAGCTCAACCACCTTTGCTGGGTCTTCAACACTTGTAGCACCCCGCAGCACACTTCTGGCTGGGTCTTCATTCACAGCACTCCTTGTTGTGTCTTCAGTACCAGCTGACTGACTAGTATCAGCTAGCACAGCTGCCACAGTATCTTCATCAGCTGCCTCAAATAGGGGTCCTTTCCTTAGGGGCTGATTGTCCCTAGGAGCAAATTTCACCCTTTGTCTGTCGATTGGAATGGGTTCAGCTGATGGTTCTTGTGTTGATACTGGTTCTTGTGGAGGCAGATTGGGAACAATAGCAAGATGATCCCCCTTAACATCATCAACATCAAGGTTTGTTATTTCTGCTGGCTGTTATTGTGTAGCTGGCTGAGCAGAAGATGCTGGTAGAGAAGATGAGCTAGTTTCTAATATTGCATCTAGCCATTTCATGAACACGTCAGCTCTTACTCCCCCTGACCCAGTAGATTGCAGATAATCTTTCATTTCTTCAGGGGTCATTCTCTTGATCCTGTCTGCTCGCTTAGCATACAGCTTTGCCCTTTTCTTGTCATACTTAACCATGAACTTAGCATTTCTTTTACGAGCATCTCTTTTGTACCTTTTAATGCTAATTAGTTCATCATTAATATCCAACTTGTCTGGGTCCAGGCTTCTTCTATGTTCAATTATGTAATGTTTACGAGTAACATAAGCCTCCCATTTGGCATTAAAGGAATCATTTAAATCTTGCTGTCTCTTCTGATGTCTCTCCAGTTTTCTTTTCATTTTCCTTTCAATCATTTGAGAGACAACAAAAGATTCAGCAACAGCCAGCTCAAAAATATCACTAGGCTTACTGCCAGAACCAATATCATCCACTGATGTGGTAGAAACACTGGGTTGAGATTCACCAGCAACCTGTACACCAGCTTCAGTATGAGCATTGATGGGCTTAGTGCCAGCACCTTGATCAGTACCAGTACCATCATCATCACCATCTCTCCTTTGCTGTTTAGGAGCCTTTTCATGCTCATGCTCATGCTCCCTCTCAGATTTTTTTCTCTTTTTGGACTTCTTTTTAGACTTGTTCTCCCCCTTTTTGTCATCAGCAGGGGCAGAAGGGTGATCAGGGGAAACATGTGCATCAAGGTCACTTTTTGACTCGGGAACTGAAAATACAAAGTTGTTCCAGTCAGCATCAGCAGGAGAAAGATGGGCACAGGATCTACACCATATTGTCGGAGACACAGATTTGAAGTTCTAACTTCATTTCTTGCAACACCCATGGCCATTTGATTAAGAGTGGCCCTAACATCTGCTTGTAGGGCAGCCATTTGTTGCATAGTCTCCACCAATTGAAGATAAGCAGAGACATGAACCATATTAGCCATTTGCTGCTCCTATGAATCCAACCTCTCTGCCAATACCCGATTCTTTTCATTAAGAAAAAGATTCCTTTGATTAGCATCATCAAGATCAGTTTGAAGACGGGCATAATGATCAGCATATTCATTATGAGAGATGATTCGCCTCTTAAGGTCCTCCTCTTCTTCAAATTGTTTGACAATAGCATCCACCGCTAGATCAGCAAAAGCACATACTTGTTTGAGCTGGTTTTCAATGGTAGAAGTGGTAACCTCCCCAGATCTGCGTATGGCCTCAGTCATTCTATCAACAATAGCATAGCGAATGGTGCTTTGGAGATCTGGCGTAACCTTGGCTAATGTCTTATAAACAGCCATAGTGGAGATGGCAGCTACCTCATCAGCATTAAAACTGCTGGTTGAGGGACGATCACTAGCAGCTAACGTAGAAGTACCTCCGTGGGGTGGTGGAGGTGGAAGGTCAGAATCTGACTCGTCACCATGATCACCATCATTTTTACCTTCACCCGAATGTTTAGAACCACTGGTATTCTTATCAGCATCATTATCAGCATCATCAGTTAGATCCACTGGTTTGTCTTTGGAACCACTCACATTATCATGAGTGACTGGTCCGCCCTTACCAGTACCTTTATCAGCATCATCATCAGATGAAGAAGATGATGAGGAAGAAGCTGATGAATTAGAAGGTACTGGCAAATCAGGGACATTCTGTATAACACATTTACCAGTAGCAGGATCTATGATGAACTTGAGAGGCCTCCATGTACCAGGCCATGGAGAAGCAGCTGGAGCCATACCAAAGTAGTGATAGTATGGCTACTCATTAACTTGTTGTAGCGTGGCCAACCTCTCATATATATCTTCTCTTGCTGGTCGATCCAGCTGAGATAATAGCTCAGTCAGCTCCTCTTCTGGTAATTTGCTGGCTGAGACTATAGCACTTTGGGGATCAATGGTCAGCTGATCCACCAGCAAGGCAACTCTAGGAGTGATGGAAGCTCCCTTATAGATGAAGTTAGGTACAACTTCATCAGGATCTGGTACCTGGCACACATATGGTTTCTTTTCAGCAGAAGCAGTAGCCTGAGAAGAATCAATGGTGGCAGTAGCAGAGGTACCAGCATCTATAGTGGGTTCCGTAGAACCAGTGACATGTACAGTATAGGCAGCATGTGCCGCGAGAAGCTCATCAGTAAGCACCACGTCATCTTGGTCACTACCTGTGATAATCTCCTCAATAGAAGCAGTTGGAGAAGTAACAGTGGTAGTGCCAGAAATATCAATATCAAGAACCTCCTTAACAATATTACCAATGACCTTTTCAAGTGCAGGAGGAGGTTCCATTATCATCTCCTCAACCACAATAGAATCAGTGGTTGAAGCAGCAATACCAGAGACAGTAGGAGGAGTAGCAGAAATATCATCAGTAGCTAACTCCTCATTATCAGTAAGAACAGTGGAACCAGCAACCACATTGTCTCCAGTAGAGCCAGTAGCAGTAGAAGCAACAGTGCCAGTAGTAGTACCACCAGTAGACAAATCAGTAGCACCACCAACAGTAGCAGGAACGGAGAGCTCATCAGTAGAAATAATAACATCCTTTTCTTGCTCCCCCTCTGCCTGTTCATCTACCCTGCTAAGAACTTAAACAAAAGAACATATTATGTTAACAACTGTAGAACCAAATAAATTTGACTCAACAATTGCTTCTGTTGTTGGTCTCTGGGGATAGACTGGTAATTTAGTCAGCCTTTCGATTGAGACAGAGTTAGGTGTATGTAAGTACAGCTGTAACTCTGCTGACTCATTGACAATACATGTTGACCCAGATAGTGTAAGAGTTCTGGCTGGTAATGATGTAGGAGTGAGACTCTTAGCAGGATCCAAGTAACATTTAGGCTGTGCAGTGGCCTGAGCTGATTCAACACGATGAGGAACCAGCTCAAGACTGCTTTGGGGGTCAGTTATGTTCTCTGCTGGTTGTACTGTCAGCAGAGGATATTGCATGATGTTCTTTTTAGAAAAATGTGGAAGTGCCTGGTTAGAAGAGTATGGGTTGCTACTCTTCTTAACATAAGTTTTAAAACCAGTCAGATTGGGAGTAAAGGTTGTGTCTTTAACTCCAATTTCATTTTTCAAGTCAGCAGATAAAAGATTTTTAATTAAGTTAGAGATTTCTGCTATTTGGTCTAGAGACGTACTAGGTTCCATAGCAGCTTTCTTTGCAGAAGCAGCAGTTGAGACTAGGGGCAATCCTTCCTGTGGTTTGCTTAGAGCCAGCTTTAGCTCGTTTGGATTTACCTGTTACCAAGAAATAGTTAAGCAACGGATTCCAATACTAGAAGTAGGTAGTCAGTATATAAGGCTAGGGCTGTTCTTTATGATCAGAGAGCACTAGATTCTAATACAACTACTGTTTTACCAGTATGTGAGACGGTGGCTGTACTAGTTGAGGTAGCTGGCTTCTTCCTTTTCACAGCTGGATTTTGCTGAGGTCCCTCCCCCTCAGCTGGTGCAAAACCAGAGGCAGTGGTAGGGGCAAATCCACCTTGAGCAGCGAGATACTCAAGCATTGCTGGCTTCAAAGCAGCATATGGAGAAGTAGGTTTATCCTTTGGCATCCCCCCTTTCTTTAGAGGCAGGTCAAATGATTCATCAGCAATCTGCTGGTAAGCTTCACCCAGCTCATTTTCAAACACAAGGCTCAAGAACCTTGGATAGGGGATTGGGTGCAAGCATCATTTCCCTTAACCTGAGGTAGATCTCAGCTGCGTAGTCAATGTTCCTGTTGAACAGCAAACCATGACCAATTTTGAGCTCAAAATCTGAGCACTGATCAAAACTACCGGACTTTTGGCTGATGCACTGGGTCAGCAGTCCAAAGAAGTAATACCATAGCGGTGGCATGTTCTTCCTTAGTGGTGAATGAGCAATTGGACCAGCATAACCAATCGTTTCCAGCACTTCCCTCCTCAAATCATCACTCGTCGGTGAAGTAAGAAATGGACCACCGGGTAATTGAAGGGCACGTCGGAGGGCATCAACAGTGATCGATCAATTGAGGGTTTCAGTCACCATGCCACGAATCCAAGGAGCATTCTGTTGAGTGGTGTCTATGGTGGCAGGATACCAAAATCTCGCTAAACAGGTCAGATAGAGGCGAGAAGGAACTCCGGTGATGGATCTCGCTAAGGGGCATCGCCTGATGTAGTCAATCAAAGCTTCATAGCCAATGTTGGCTTTAGACTTGGGAATAAAGAGAGCGTGTGCTGCATTGCCTCTGGAAAGGCGAATCAGTGCATGGTCTTGTGCATTAGCAGCCCTGATCAGATTGGGGTGAACATTGAACAGTGGACCCTGTATAGCTTGTTCCTCAACGACCGGTAGAGGTTGCTGTTCTGGTTGTTGTTGCTGTGGTTGGTGTTCCTCCGGTTTGTATTCTATGGGTGGTGATTGTGGATGTTGTTGTTCTTGGTCTGCCATTGATGAAATCGTTGAAGATAGATGTATGAAAGATATGAAGATTTGTGATTTTAGAGAGAAGGGTGTGTTTTTGAAAGGTAAATCAAAGAGTTAATAACCGAAGGTTATTATGTGGAGTTGATCGCCTTATTTAACCTTTCGGATTGATGGAAAAAGTGCAGGAGAGAGAAAATGGCAACTGTCATCTGCAGGCGCGTGGGCAGATGTGACAGACTGGCACGTTTTCGAGGGGACACAGACTGTTGACATGACGTTTAATCGGCTTGAACACTCATGCCTCCCATTAAGCATTAAATGCAGCAGTTTTCAAATCAATTTGAAGTTAAAAAAACCATAAGATAAATTTTGTATTAAATACAAAAATTCTTTGTGACATTTAATATGTAATGAATTTAATTTTAAATCATTGGAAGTAAATGAGTTTCAGATTTAAGGTATCATTTAAGTATTGTGAGCTATTTATTATTTCGTTTTGAACATTGAATTACCATGATATAAAAGACCTTATTGTGCTGACTGTTTGACATGTAGGCAGTAAGTGAAAGAAATTTTGACTTACTGGTTTGCCCTACATGTTGTAGAGCCAGCACACCAACAAAGTTGCCTTTATTTTAAAGTTCAAGCATACCCAGCTCAGAGATGAGATAGTTAAAACGTTTCTCATCTAAGGGCTTTGTGAAAAGATCCGCTAACTGCTGGTCTGTTGAAATAAAATGTAGCTCCACATCTCCTTTTTGAACATGATCCCTTATGAAATGATATCGAACGTCAATGTGCTTAGTTCTTGAATGCATCACAGGATTGTTGGTAATAGCAATAGCACTTGTGTTATCAAAGTAGATTTGAGTCTTTGTAACATGAACACCATAGTCCTTCAGCAGTAGATGTGGACACAGTATTTTGCTTTTTGCTCGTCCAGCTGACTAGCCTACCACCCAGTAACTGGCAACCACCAGTAGTAATTTTCCTGTCTATTTTACACCCTGCAAAGTCAGCATCTGAATACCCAATTAGCTGAAAATCCTGGTCTTTGGGATACCAAAGACCACGTTTAGTAGTACCTTTCAGATACCTAAATATCCTTTTTACTGCTAGCAAGTGTGACTCTTTAGGATCAGCTTGATATCTGCACAGAGACATGTGGCAAACATAATATCTGGTCTGCTGGCTGTAAGATAAAGTAGAGACCCAATCATACCTCTATATTCAGTGATATTAACTGGTTCACCATTGGGATCAGCATCTATTTTAATAGATGCTGCCATTGGGGTCCCTATATCTTTTAAACAGGTCAGACCAAATTTCTTTAACATATCTTTGATATATTTATCTTGACTTATAAAAATTTCATCATCAAGTTGTTTAATTTGTAATCTTAAAAAGTATTGCAAATCTCTTTGTAAGCTCATTTCATATGTCTTTGACATAAGTTTTGAAAATTTTTGACAATGTTTCTCATTTTTAGATCCATAAATAATATCATCCACATATATCTGTACCAGCAAGAGATCACCATCTATCTTTTTTGAGAACAGAGTGGTATCAATTGTTCCAACTTTAAAACCTATACCAGTGAGATACACATGAAGTTTCTCATATCATGCTCTTGGTGCCTGTTTGAGGCCATAAAGAGCTTTGTCTAGCTTGTAGACATGGTCTGGATATTTACTGCTTACAAAATTAGGAGGCTGTTTGACATAAACTTCTTCTTGCAGCTTCCCATTTAGAAATACAGATTTAACATCCATATAGAATACCCTAAAGTTCATCTTAGCAGCATATGCTAAGAATAATCTGATAGCTTCCATCCTAGCCACTGAAGCATATGTCTCTCCATAATCCAATCCTTCTTCCTGTTTGAAACCCTGAGCTACCAATCGAGCTTTGTTTCTGATCACAATCCCATCTTCATCCATCTTATTCTTAAAGACCCACTTGGTACCATTGATCTTCTTAGTTTCATCATCAGGTTTAGGTACCAATGTCCAAACCTTATTACTATCAAACTGGGAGATCTCTTCTTGCATAGCTCCTGCCCAGCTTGGATCTTTAATAGCTTCATCAGGACATGTAGGTTCAATGGTAGACACAAAGTTTACATGCATACAAAAGTTGCTGGTTGCATGTCTTCTTGTTTTAACACCAATTGCCAGATTACCAATAACTTGTTCAATTGGATGCTCCTTTGTCCATCTAGTGTTATGAACAGGTGAGCTTGTTGTGGAACACACAGCATCTTGATCATCAGCTGGCTCAGAGGAATGAGCAGCAGTTGGAGACAGCTGTTCATTATGAGTGTAGCCAGTACCAGCTTGAGATCCTTCAGGACCAGTAGACCTATGCTCCAGTTGTAAAACTTCAGTAGAGCCAGTAGGTCTATATGGCTTAGACACAGATGAAACAGAATGTTTCATCTCATCATCAGAGAACCCATCAACATGGATTGGTGAGGGATTTGCAGTTGGTTCTTCTTCGTCATCAAGAGCTTGCTGAGTAGGCTCTTCAAACATTAACTCTTCATCTTCTTGACTAGTAGATGAAATAGGGGCAGTTTCATCAAATGTAACATTAATGGATTCTTCAAAACAACCCCTTCTTTTATTGAAAACCCAATATGCCTTTGACAGGTTGGAATATCTCAAGAATATACCTTCATCAGCCTTAGCATCAAACTTGCCTAGCTGATCCCTATTTTTAGAATCAAACAGGGAGTGCCAAATACATGAAGAAATGAAATTGAGGGTCTTCTGCCTTTGAGAACTTCATAAGCAGTTTTCTGATGTCTTTTCACAATTAAAGATCTATTCTGGGTAAAACATGCAGTGTTCACAGCTTCTGCCCAATATGAATTTTTCAGCCCAGACTCAGCCAACATAGATCTTGCTGCTTCAATGAGAGTTCTGTTTCTTCTTTCTGCAACACCATTGTGTTGAGGTGTTCTCACAGCTGAAAAGTTCTGTGAAATACCTTTGTCAGCACAAAATTCTTCCAATGATGCATTTCTGAATTCTGTACCATGATCACTTCTAAGCTGCTTCACCAGTTGCCCATTCAGTAGTTCTATTCTTTTGATAAAATTGATGATTTCATCAGCAGCTTCACTCTTTTGCTTCAAAAAGAATACCCAAGTGTATCTGGAATATTCATCAACAATCACCAGTGTATACTTCTTCCCACTACAGCTGGCTATATTAACAGGACTAAAGAGATCCATATGAAGTAGGTGAAATGGTTTCTCAACAGATGAAATTTGTTTGGACTTGAATAAGGCATGGTGATGCTTCCCTTTTTCGCAACCAGGACACAATCTGTCCTTCACATAAGACATTGTAGGTAGCCTAGACACCAAACTTTTACTAGATAACTTATGAATATCTTTTAAGTTGAGATGTGAGAGTCTCTTGTGCCATAACCACTTAAGGTTGTCTGCTGCCTTTGAATAAAAACAAGTATCAGTTGTTGTGACTGCTGTGTTCATGTCAATTTGATACATGTTCTCATGTCTTTTTGCTGTCAGCAGTGGCTTCTTGTCTTATCAAAAATAGTGCCAATCTTCTTTTTGAACTGGACTATCTCACTTTTGCTTGTCAGTTGGCTTATGCTGAGTAGATTATGTTTAAGCCCAACGGCATATGCTACATTTGAAAATGTAACATTCTCATTTGTTAAAGTACCAAAACCCTTTGTGTAACCCAACGAATTATCTCCATATGATACAACTGGATGATAGTGCTAAAAACGAACATATATTTCATAGCATTATTCCTCAAGAAAGACAAGCTTTTACTTGCAATTGTTCTATTTACAAGTGATATTCGTTTAAATAATAAAGGGTGAAGACAAAAGGCAGATTCGACGAATTGAAGACGCAAGTGACCAAAAAGCTCAAAAGTACAAAGTACAATCAAAGTGGTTCCAATTATTGATAAGAAACGTCTCAAAATTACAAGAGTACAAGACACGAAACGCAAAGTACAAGATATTAAATTGTACGCAAGGACGTTCAAAAATCCGGAACCGGGACCAGAGTCAACTCTCAACGCTCGACGCAACGGACTAAAAATTACAAGTCAACTATGCACATGAATATAATATAATATATAATTAATTCTTAAAATTAATATATATATTATATTATATTAAAAAACCGTCGGCAGAAGAAAACAACCACATGTGAGCCTTCCCAGCTGGCCATGCGATCGCATGGCCTTGAAGGGCAAAGCCCATGCGATCGCATGAGGCCCTTTTCCAGCCCACATGCCTATAAAAGTCGCAGTTTGGTGCATCAAAAATATATATATATATATATATATATCCATCCATCCAACTCTCTCAACGTATATATATATATATATATATATATATATATATATATATATATATATATATATATATATATATATATATATATATATATTATAATTTTAATTTTAATTTTAATTTCCAATAATAAGGGTATGTTAGCGAATATTGTAAGGGTGTAAGTCAAAATTCTGTCCGTGTAACGCTACGCTATTTTTAATCATTGTAAGTTATGTTCAACCTTTTTAATTTAATGTCTCGTAGCTAAGTTATTATTATGCTTATTTAAAACGAAGTAATCATAATGTTGGGCTAAAATACTAAAATTGGGTAATTGGGCTTTGTACCATAATTGGGGTTTGGACAAAAGAACGACACTTGTGGAAATTAGACTATGGGCTATTAATGGGCTTTATATTTGTTTAACTAAATGATAGTTTGTTAATTTTAATATAAAGATTTACAATTGGATGTACCTATAAATAACCACATACACTCGATCGGACACGATGGGCGGGATATTTATATGTACGAATAATCGTTCATTTAACCGGACACGGGAATGGATTAATAGTCACTAGAATTATTAAAACAGGGGTGAAATTATGTACAAGGACACTTGGCATAATTGATAACAAAGTATTAAAACCTTGGGTTACACGCAGTCGATAACCTGGTGTAATTATTAAACAAAGTATTAAAATCTTGTTACAGTTTAAGTCCCCAATTAGTTGAAATATTTGACTTCGGGTATAAGGATAATTTGACGAGGATACTCGCACTTTATATTTATGACTGATGGACTGTTATGGACAAAAACCAGACGGACATATTAAATAATCCAGGACAAAGGACAATTAACCCATGGGCATAAAACTAAAATCAACACGTCAAACATCATGATTATGGAAGTTTAAATAAGCATAATTTCTTTATTTTCATATTTAATTACACTTCTAATTATTGCACTTTTATTTATTGTTATTGTATTTAATTGCACTTTTATTTATTGTCATTGTATTTAATTGCACTTTTAATTTTCGTACTCTTTAATTATCGTAATTTTATTTTATCGCACTTTTATTTATCGCAATTTCATTATCGTTATTTACTTTATGCTTTAAATTAAGTCTTTTATTTATTTAATAATTTACATTAGGTTTTAACTGCGACTAAAGTTTTAAAAATCGACAAACCGGTCATTAAACGGTAAAAACCCCCTTTTTATAATAATAATATTACTTATATATATTTGTATTTTTATAAAATAAAACTAATATAGCGTTAAGCTTTGTTTAAAAGATTTCCTTGTGGAACGAACCGGACTTACTAAAAACTACACTACTGTACGATTAGGTACACTGCCTATAAGTGTTGTAGCAAGGTTTAAGTATATCCATTCTATAAATAAATAAATATCTTGTGTAAAATTGTATCGTATTTAATAGTATTTCGTTGTAAAATATAAGCTATTTCATATACACCTGGCATAACATCAAGTATTTTTGGCGCCGCTGTCGGGGACCAATTCTGCTTAAACGCCGAAAGCGCAACGCTAATATAAAAAAATATTTTTATTAATTTTTAAGTTTACTTTTATAAAAATACGTTTTTGTAAAAATACGTTTTAAAAATTCAAATATATAAAAAGAAAAACAAAAATATAAATATTTTTAAGAGTTTGTGAAATATTTAAGTTCTATAAAGTTTCTTTATTTTTATTTTAGTTTTAAAAATTAAATTTTTATTTAAGTTATATTTTTATTTTATATAATATTAAAACAGCAAAACAGAAAAAAAAATAAAAATAAAAACTCTCGAGGCCTGGTACCGTAGCAGCCCGTAACCTGGCCCAAAACCCTGGCTCATGCGATTGCATGAGCCCGAAGGCATAACTTCATGCGATCGCATGAGAGTGCCTGACACGCCACAAGCAACCCTAAAAACTGTAATCATTACGGTGTATTATTATTTTTTATATTTAAACCCTAATTAGGTTTTAATATTTTATTAATTAGTTTAGTTTTAATTCTTTAATTTGTATTATTTAGTTTAATTAGTTTTAATAAATTATAAAATTAATAGTTTTATAAAATAAATAATATAAAAATAATATTTTTATAAAAATTGTACTTTTAACAACTTTTAGTATATTTTTATATTTTGTCCCTTTTATTTGTTTTAGAGTAATTTTTGTATTTTTCGCTCATATTTAGTTTTAAGATATAATTTTTGCCGTAGTTATTTTTATTTCTAGATTTTTAGGCTTTGCCGTAAAATTCCTTAAGTGTTTTTTTTCTTCTTTAGACTAAGATTTAGATGCTTTAGAATTTTACGACGCCGTTTTTAAAATTTTAGTACCTTTTTAAGATATTGCCATTTGGGATATAGTTTTACTTGTAAGCTTTAATATTTTTAGACGCAACTTTTAATTCTTAGTTTTTAATTCCTTTTTAAGTTTCAACGCGCTACTTTCTTATTTTTATTTTTCGACGCCTTTTACCCATGTATCAATTATCACTCCAATTAGTTATCTCAATTTGCAATTTTAATTTTAAGTTAGTGATAATAATAAGGTTGGGTTAGTCGAGTGTTTTAAAGTTTTATAAGTCACACTTTTGCTTTCTTATTTCTCCAATTTTAATACCGACGCACTCTTTTTCTTTCTTATTTCTCGCCATTCTAGTTTTTAGGACATAGAATTTTCTACTTCTTCTCTAAATTTCTTTAAATTACGAAAAATTATTTTAAGCGGTTAAATTGATTGACATCAAAAATTTTTGGTTCGTAGTAATAGTTGAATTTGTACGTGGACCGGGTTATTGGAGCCAAACAGTACTCAATTATATTGAGATCAAACGAATCCTGCCCCTCTGCTGCATCTTTTGGCTATTCGAAACGTAGGCAAAATCAGAAAAGTCTATTAATTGGATAACTTATATAATTTTTCTTTCTTTTTAAAAACTAATAAGATATTCAGTGAATGCACCGAGCAAAACGTTCACCACCTTTTGTACGTTCACCACCTGTAACTCGATCAAGACATCTAGCAAACATTGTCGCCGTTGATTTTTCTTTAGAATCGTCATCCAGTCGACCAAGTACTCCAATTCAAATTTTCGATAATCCATTTTTTGAACCCAACCTCACAATTGAGAATCCGGAGAATATTCAGGGACGATTCCGAGATCCTGAACCATTAATTTTTCCTCCAGAACCACCAATCATTCAAACAGAGATTGTTGAGGAGCCAACCATTAAATCAGAATCCTCTAGTGATTCAGATTCAACAAATTCAATCATGGAAAATCTGGAACCTTTAAAATGGAAGACCGAATGAGAGCTAGACGCACTGGCCAAGGTCACGCAATTACTCATCCAGACATTAATGCGTCAGATTATGAAATCAAAGGACAAATTCTACATATGGTGACTAATCAATGCCAATTTAGTGGTGCGCCGAAGGAAGATCCAAATGAACATCTTCGTACCTTTAATAGGATCCGTACTTTATTTAAAATAAGAGAAGTGGAAGATGAACAGATATATTTCATGTTATTTCCCTGGACTTCAAAGGGAGAAGCCAAAGATTGGTTGGAATCGTTACCTGAAGGGGCGATTGATACATGGGACGTTTTAGTTGAAAAATTTCTTAAACAATTCTTTCCGGCATCTAAAACCCGGTGAGTCTTCAAGGAGAAATTGTTACATTCACACAGAAACCAAATGAAACTCTATATGAGGCATGGACCAGATTTGGAAAGTTATTGAGAGGATGTCCGCAACATGGTTTAGACACCTGTCAAATAGTACAAATATTCTACCAAGGATGTGACATCACTACAAGGAAAGACATCGACATAACAGCTGGTCGTTCTATTATGAAGAAAACAGAAACTGATGCTTATAAAATTATTGATAACACTGCTTCTCACTCACATGAGTGGCACCAAGAAAAAGATATCGTTAGATCATCTAAAGCAGCTAGAGCCAATTCTATCCATGACTTAGATTCCATTTCTGCAAAGATAGATGCTGTCGAGAGACGAATGGAAAAGATGACCAAAGATATTCACTCAATACGAATTAGTTGTGAGCAGTGTGGAGGACCACATTTGACAAAAGATTGTCTCAGTATTGAACTAACAATGGAACAAAGAGAGAATGTTTCATATCTAAACCAAAGGCCTGGAAATAATTATCAGAATAATTATCAACCGCCAAAACTGATTTACAATCAAAACCAGAATTATAATCGCAATGTTCCATACAACAACCAACAAGGTCCTAACAATCAACAAGTATCCAATAATACTTACAACCAGCAAAGACCTAATTTTCAAAACAAACCACCACAAACCGATGATAAAAAGCCGAATTTAGAAGATATGATGACGAAGCTAGTTGAATCTCAAACACAGTTTTTCACATCCCAGAAACAAACGAATGAACAAAATGCTCAAGCATTTAGAAATCAACAAGCTTCTATTCAAAATCTGGAACAAGAATTAAGCAACCTAGCAAGGTTAATAGGTGAAAGAAAATCGGGAAGTCTACCTAGTGATACAAATGCTAACCCTCAGAATGAAACAGCTAAAGCCATTACCACAAGAAGTGGTATTACACTTAAACCATCTGAATTATCTGTAATAATATCGTCTTCTCTTACTGAAAATGAAAAATCTCAACTCATTTCTGTGCTAAAAGCTCATAAACCAGCTATTGCATGGAAGATTCATGATATTAAAGGAATAAGTCCTTCGTATTGCACACATAAAATCCTTATGGAAGAAGGTCATAAAACGTATGTGCAACGCCAACGAAGACTAAATCCTAATATGCAAGATGTTGTTAAAAAGGAAATTATTAAACTGCTTGATGCAGGTTTAATTTATCCAATTTCTGATAGTCCATGGGTAAGCCCAGTTCAATGCGTGCCTAAGAAGGGTGGCATGACTGTCATCACAAATGAGAAAAATGAGCGTATTCCTACTAGGACTGTAACAGGATGGTGTATTTGTATTGATTATAGAAAATTAAATGACGCCACCAGAAAAGATCACTTTCCCTTACCTTTTATTGATCAAATGTTGGAAAGATTAGCAGGAAATAGTTACTATTGTTTTCTTGATGGTTTTTCTGGATATTTTCAAATTCTAATAGCACCTGAAGACCAAGAGAAAACCACATTCACGTGCCCTTATGGTACTTTTTCTTACAAACGCATGCCATTTGGACTTTGCAACGCCCATGCAACCTTTCAAAGGTGCATGATGGCAATTTTTCACGACATGATAGAAGAATGCATGGAAGTTTTCATGGATGACTTTTCAGTCTTCGGTGATGCATTTGAATCATGTCTAGTTAATCTTGAACGAATGCTTATTAGATGTGAACAATCAAATCTAGTTCTTAATTGGGAGAAATGCCATTTCATGGTTAAAAAAGGCATCGTTCTTGGTCATAAAATTTCAAAGGAAGGAATTGAAGTGGATAGAGCTAAAGTAGATGTAATTGCTAATCTTCCACATCCCACCAATGTTAGAGGAGTTAGGAGTTTTCTAGGGCATGCCGGTTTTTACCGACGTTTCATAAAATATTTTTCTAAAATTTTCACTCCTATGAATAAACTCCTAGAAAAGGATGCTCCATTCATATTTTCAGATGAATGTATCAAATCTTTTAATATTTTTAAAGAAAAACTCACTAATGCGCCAATCATGATAACTCCAAATTGGAATCTACCGTTTGAACTTATGTGCGATGCAAGTGATTTTGCAATGGGAGCCGTTTTAGGACAAAGGATTGAAAAACGATTTCAACCTATTTATTATGCTAGTAAGACGTTACAAGGAGTACAAACAAATTACACAACTACTGAAAAAGAACTCCTTGCTATTGTCTTTGCTTTTGACAAATTTCGATCATATCTCGTTCTAGCTAAAACGGTGGTCTATACTGACCATTCTGCTCTTAGATACCTATTTTCGAAACAAGATGCTAAACCAAGATTAATACGTTGGATCTTACTCTTACAAGAGTTCGATATTGAAATCCGAGATAAAAGAGGAGCAGAAAATCTTGCCGCTGATCATCTTTCTCGTCTTGAAAATCCTGAATTAGAAGTTCTAAATGAATCGGCCATACAAGACAACTTTCCTGATGAATATCTATTGAAGATAGATTATAATGAAATTCCATGGTTTGCAGACTATGCAAACTACTTAGTATGTGGATTCCTTGAAAAAGGATTATCGTACCAAAAACGAAAAAAATTCTTTAGTGATATAAAACACTATTTTTGGGAAGATCCACATTTGTTTAAAAGTTATCCCGATGGAATAATACGCCGATGTGTATTCGAATATGAAGCTAGTCAAATCTTAAACCATTGTCACACCGGACCAACAGGAGGGCATTATGGGCCTCAGCTCACAGCAAGAAAAGTTTATGATGCTGGATTCTATTGGCCTACAATTTACAAAGACGCACACCTTCTTTGCAAATCCTGTGATGCATGTCAAAGGGCCAGAAAAATAAGTCAACGTGATGAAATGCCACAAAATGTCATTCAAGTATGTGAAGTATTTGACATTTAGGGTATTGACTTTATGGGTCCATTTCCAAAATCTCATAATAATCTCTATATTCTCGTAGCCATTGATTATGTATTTAAATGGGCGGAAGCACAAGCTCTCCCAACTAACGATGCACGAGTTGTAGTTAACTTTTTAAAACGTCTTTTTGCAAGGTTTGGAACACCGAAAGCTTTAATAAGTGATTGGGGTACTCATTTCTGTAATAATCAACTTGAGAAAGTTCTCAAAAGATATGGAGTAACTCATAAAATCTCCACTGCATATCATCCACAGACAAGTGGACAAGTTGAAAATACCAACCGCGCTTTAAAACGTATTTTAGAGAAACTGTAGGATCAAATCCGAAGGAATGGTCCATTAAATTGGAGGATGCACTCTGGGCTTTTAGAACAGCCTACAAAACTCCAATTGGAACCACACCTTTTAAACTCGTTTACGGAAAAACATGTCATCTTCCAGTAGAAATTGAACACAAAGCATTTTGGGCTTTGAAGACATGTAATCTTGATTTACATGAAGCTGGACGTCTACGGTTAAGTCAACTAAACGAATTAGAAGAATTAAGACATGAAGCATACGAAAATTCGTTAATCTATAAGGAAAGAATGAAGAAATGGCATGATAAAGAATCAGAAGTTCAAAAGAATTTAAAGAAGGGGACAAAGTTCTTCTTTTCAATTCACGATTCAAGCTATTTCCTGGAAAATTGAAATCAAGATGGTCTGGACCATTCATAGTCAAAAGAGTTTTCCCATACGGAACAGTAGAATTAATAAATTCAAATGGGATTGAATTTAAGGTTAATGGTCACAGAGTTAAACATTACATAGATAGTCCGATGGAAGTTGACAACGAAGTTAATCACAATTTCGACACCACAGCTAACTAAGTGTGGGGAGAATCAAGTCTTTTAAAGGATAATATGTATTTCTGTTAGAGTTAGATTTTCTGTTTTCGTGTAGTTCTCGAAAATGGAACCCGAATGGTATTTCCCTAGCAGACCCTAAAGAACTAGTCTTCTCCCCCATTCTGAATTTTTATTTTTTTTAGGTTTTTCAAAATGAAGACTTCCTGTGAACTAAACCATGGTCTAATGCTACACGCTTTGATCACTAAACGTAATAATGACACCCTTCCAAGTGAAATAGTATCATTAATCAGAGGTAAATTGGACGGAGTAAGAAAAGAATCCAGATGCGAAAATAATAAGTTACAATTTGGTAAAGGAAAATCAAAATCCCCAGCGAAAAGAAGAGCACGACACCTTGAAAGATGTCACAAATGCGGAAAATGGTCACACGAAGGAAAATGTTCGATGAATCAGACATATTCCAATACCGAATTCATTACTTTATGCAGAGATGGACCGTTCATATGTTTAGAAGAAAAAACGTTGAATGCTCCAGGTTACGCCTATGTAGCCATGGAAAATCAATTAGTCCGACTATCTTATGAGTAGGCTAGAGCATATCACTAAGAAATATATTTCACAGGTAAGTATGTACAGTTTCCAATTTTTATTTTTATTTTTAACCTTTTGATAATAAACGCTAATTTTTTCGCTATAAAGTATTAAATTGGTATTCAATAAAATTAGGTCTTGCGACCGAAATTATTGATATCATACAAAAATTTATTACATCACTGCGAAATTTAACGTTTATTCTTAAGGTATAAATATCTTTAATCAATCAACCAAAAATATTTCAAAAATTCGTCATGAGTTAAATTAGGTCATGGAACTGAAATTACTTTACCGAAAAGAGGGGCGCATATTTTTGATAATATTTGATTGATTAAAGTGGGATAAAAGCCAAAAAGATTTTCAATTTTTTTTACCATGTTTTTAAAATTAATATATAAATATTAAATTAATATTGTAAACTTCTTTAATATTGTAAATATCTGAAAAATTAATATTTTTAATATAAGTTTGTATGTATAAAAACAAAAATATAATTTAAGTTTGGTGTGAATTTTTAATATGAATTTTTAATTTTATGCATTTTAAATTTAAGTTTGGTGTGAATTTAAAAACAAAAAAAATTACTTTATTTCGCTAAGTTAAAAATATGATTTTTAAAATTCGTCGTGAGTTGAAGACTAGGTCTTTGAACCGAAATTGCTTTACCCGAGGGAGAGACGAGAACTTTTATTATCATTATTTTTTAATCTTATTGAATTAAAGTATGCCAAAAACATTAAAAAAACCCAAAAATCTTTGCTTTTAAAACCGCACTTAAAAATGACAAATTTTAAAATTTTTGTCGAGGGACGGACTAGGACATCGATCCGAAAAGCCCTCATCCTAAAAAGAAACAAATTTTTAAAATTTTATTAATTTTATGTTTTATAATGTGTAAAGTTTTATATGTTAAAAAAAAAGGGCCAAAACACTGTACCCGGATACCCATGCGATCGCATGGGGTTTACACTCCAACCTCATGCGATCGCATGAGGCTGGAAATCAGGCCAGACACAAAAGGGCAGCGAGCTGTTCTTCAACACCACAACACACAAACACATACGAAAACACACTCAAATTCTCTCCAAATTTCACCAAAATTCACCGTAATTCGTCAAATTTCTTGCTCTAATCATGCCTAGATTCGCATTCTTCAGCAAAAAGGTAAAAATTACACCCCTAAACTTTATAAATTCCTAGTTTTTGTGATAATTACCAATATTTTACCTAATGTAATTTTGTTAATTTCTAGTGTAATTAGTGATAAATTGTTAGTATTTTATGCATGTATAACCTGGATTGATACTACTTAACATAATTTGAAGCCAAAAACTTCAAAAAATTTAGAAATCTAGGGTTTGTGTTCTTGAGCAATTTGGGGCTTTTTGATATAAACAGGTTATGGTCAATTTTTGTCATGAATTATTGCTAAATTGAGTAGTGTAACATGTTTAGGTAGTTAAATGATCCAAACATTGATCCTAAACATGATTTTTGAAGATTAAAGTGGACTTTTTAAGTCCAAAATTCATGAACTTGATTAATTTGATATATTTGCCATTTGATACTTGTTTAATTGTTACTAATGACTATTTTGACATGTTATTTGAGTTAAATGCTTATGAACTTTGTCTACATTTTCATATGTGCTTATTTAAAAGTGTAGAATTGTGAAAAAATTGTGAAAATGTGTATAAGTTTAATTTTGATTTAACATGTTATTGTGATTGTTTTAAGTTGTTATTTTGATAACACTAATGCATATTTGGATGCACAAATTTTGTGTTTAATGTGTTTTGCAGAAAGCCGATACTGGAGGTTCAGGATCATCATCATCTAGACAACCTGCTCCAGCTCCAGAACCAGAACCAGAAATGCAATATGAACCTGAACAACAACCACAACAGGAACCACAACATCAGCCTGATCAGCACGTACCTTATTATGATCCGCTACAGTTACCTAATGAATTCACAGTATTTCCCCCGCATCCGCCAGTAGAATACCCAACGATTCCTGAGCACACTTTGCATCCTAATCTGAGATTTGATAGAAGATGGAGAGATTACGAGACATATCAAAGGAACAAATTCAGATTGGTAACTAAAAATGTAGAGGTGCCAAGGGTAATCGATTGGGATCCTTTGGAAAGAGTTCAGCTAGCTAATAGAGTCAGACTGCTACTGATTCAGAGGTACGGGAACTCTTCTTTTACAGATTGGGAACGTCTTTTCACCATTCGTAGACCTGTATATAAGGAATGGTGTGTTGAGCTCATGAGTACTGTATCACTTGATACAAATATAGTTAGAATAGATGATAGAAGATTTCTTAGGTTTATCCTTGGCGGTAGGATGTACAGAATGTCCATGTTGGACATGGCCAGGGCCTTACAGATATATACTCCTGGTGAGTTGCTACTACCCGATTGTACAAATTTGATTCATTATGGTGAAATGGTAGATATCAACTTTGACGCTGATGCCATTTGGAGGCGTATGTCACATTTTGATGTTTTTACACGAGCGGGAGGACACTCCTATACACATATTGACAGAGCCGAGCTTCGTATCATTCATAGATTTTTGGCTAACTCGATTACACAAAGAGGTAACAATAAAGAAAAAATAACCTTACATGATTTATTCTACCTAAAGTGTATTCGGGATCCTAGAAGCTTTGTCAATATCCCTTACTGTGTTGGTTTTTATTTATCTAAAATGGTAGAAGGAATGCAGGACGGGAGTATAATAGGAGGAGGTATTTTTGTTACTCTTATTGGAGAGTATTTAGGTGTTGATAGGAACCAAGGGGGTCCATTACAGCTTTGTAGAGAACAGGTTGAGCCTTTAGGATTGAAAGTTTATGTGGGTGCTAAGGTATTGAAAAGTAGACGTAACCAGGCAGTACCCTATGAGGGCCCTCATCCACATGTAGAAAGGGGCTCAGACGAGGAAATGGAGGAAGCGAAAGACATTAGGGATGTCTTTCGAGATGCTATTCTTGACGTCCACGTTGGTATAGATGAGGAATCAATGATGAACGCGGCAAGACATAGTATGTACGAGCAGTGGAACTCCGAGCGAGTATACGAGGATTATAGGCGACGCCAACACGATAGCTGGTTAGTTCATCAGCACCAAATCATGAGCCAGCTATCATATCAGGTACCAAATAACTACGTACCTACTCGACCTGCTCATTTTCCGCCACACAACCCTGACATCCGACCACCTTTAACTGGTATGACTATAACCAAGCCTATCAGGACACCTATAACCAACAATGGAACCCACCTGATGAGATGAATTGGAACCCCTATCCAGACTGATTTAATTCCATTGGTTATTTTTTATGATTTTTATGTTTTTATCTTTTTACTTATTCATGTTTAAACTTATGTTATTGGATATATTTATGTAATTTTTATCATTTTTATTATTATTGTGTACTAATATTTCACATTTAGGATTTGAAAGTGGGATTTTAAGTCCCATTTCAAATTGTCATGCATGTTTATATTTGTATTGTATGTATATTGTCGATTGTACAAAACAGGGTAAAACAGCGCATTTTCAAAGACTGGCATTAAGTTCAGCAAAAGCTAGTAATTTTGACGACAAAACGAAAAACAAATGTGATGAAACAACAAGACGGAATGAACAAATGATGTGCACCACTTATCATTCAGCAAACAAACGCCAATATGTTTGGAAACTTTGGTAAAATTTAATTATTTTTTCTACGCTAATCACCCTCAAAAATTTAAATTGTTACTGATTTCTTGCAAATGAGGGCATTGCAAGATCTTAAGTGTGGGAAGAGGTTAAATTCTTTCGGATTTTTAAAATTTTTAACTTATACACTTGGTTACCATTAAAAATACTAGTAACTTAGTAGTTGTATTAGAATCTAGTGCTCTCTGATAATAAAGAACAGCTCTAGTCTTATATACTGACTACCCAATTCTAGTAAAAATTTTCAAAATTTTCAATTAAATGAACTCAAAATCATGTTTATACATATTTATGAACGATAAAACTAGGTGTTAACACCGAAATTATTGTTACCTCGGAAAGGACATAAATTGAGAAACACACTAAAATGTTAGAATTCATTTAAAATGGAATAGAGGACAATAAAAAGGCAAATAAAAGAAAATAAAAGCCAAGTGTGGAAAAATTTACCAAGTTATTTAAAACATAAGACACATATTTTTGTAACAAATAACTGAAGATACTTTTGTTTTGGACGATTTTAATCAGTTTTACCCGATTTACTGTAATATATTTGAAAGAAAGATGGATCTACATGATGAATCAATTCCATCGTTAAAAGGAAGTAAAGTCTTCCGAAAAAGAAACGCGCTTCTTCATTTAGGTCATGAAGTTGTCGTCTAGACCAGCTGTAGGTTAACGAAAAATCTAGAAAAGTCATCACTAAAATCAGCAGGAAATCCACGGACCTCAGCATCAAACAGGGTCGCCAAGTGGTCAGACGTATCCTAACCATGAGAGGATCTGTCTTATAAAATGGGGAGGACGCCGTGCAAATTAGCTTGATAAGACTAATGAATCAGATCCCCAGAAAGGATAATCTCCTTAAAGATCAAAAATCAGCTTTTAAGACTGATATTACTCAATCCTTGAGATTGACCTTAAAGATTGAGAATTACAAACTCATGGAATTCAATGATATCTAAACTCAAGCTTGAACGAGAAAATATTTTGATCAAAATTTCAAACCGATTTGTTTTCTGAAAACCCATTTTCAATGCGTTCATTACCATTGAACGTAAAATCCTAGGAATTCACCTGGAATTCATTAGGTCACCTGAACTAAATCGGGTGTCAACTGTAAGAACGGTGGTTGCATAGCATGGTCAAAGACAGGACCTTGTGCCAGACCGGAAAATTATAAGGGTGAGCTTTACTATTGCTCCTACAAAGGATAGTAATTGCATCCGACACGTTATAGACCATAATTAAAAGCATGTCAGGGGACATTGCCTTAACAGTTGCTTGTTCAACGCTTTCCTTTACAACCGGACGGTAGTTTACCGAAAGGTAATATACGGAACAAGTATACTGGACGTGTTGCTTTCCCAATACAAGGTTAGCAAGTGGGTGACGCAAAACCACAAGTTTTGAGCTAAAATTTTAGATATCATTAACCCACCAAACCCACAAAAAGAATTTGCAAACACCGGTGAAGGGTTATTCAAGAAAACTTATCTAGGGTAAAAACTAGATTTAATTTTCAAAAGATCAAATGTTTTCATAAAGATCCAATTTCCTTAAAGGATCTAAATTTTATAGTCATGTGGGACTGTAAACCACATCGTTACTACCATTGTTTATACCGCCGTATAGAAATCACTGATGTACAAAGTGTGAAGAATAAAGAAGTGATTCTAGTATATTTCAAGACTATATTGCTTAAGGACAAGCAACGCTCAAGTGTGGGAATATTTGATAATGCTAAAAACGAACATATATTTCATAGCATTATCCCTCAAGAAAGACAAGCTTTTAGTTGCAATTGTTCTATTTACAAGTGATATTCATTTAAATAATAAAGGGTGAAGACAAAAGGCAGATTCGACGAATTGAAGACGCAAACGACCAAAAAGCTCAAAAGTACAAAGTGCAATCAAAGTGGTTCCAATTATTGATAAAAAAAAGCGTCTCAAAATTACAAGAGTACAAGACACGAAATGCAAAGTACAAGATATTAAATTGTACGCAAGGACGTTCGAAAATCCGGAACCGGGACCAGAGTCAACTCTCAACGCTCGACGCAACGGACTAAAAATTACAAGTCAACTATGTACATGAATATAATATAATATATAATTAATTCTTAAAATTAATATATATATTATATTATATTATAAAACCGTCGACAGAAGAAAACAACCACATGTGAGCCTCCCCAGCTGGCCATTCGATCGCATGGCCTTGAAGGGCAAAGCCCATGCGATCGCATGAGGCCCTTTTCCAGCCCACATGCCTATAAAAGTCGCAGTTTGGTGCATCAAAAATATATATATATATCCATCCATCCAACTCTCTCAACGTATATATATATATATATATATATATATATATTATAATTTTAATTTTAATTTTAATTTCCAATAATAAGGGTATGTTAGCGAATATTGTAAGGGTGTAAGTCAAAATTCTGTCCGTGTAACGCTACGCTATTTTTAATCATTGTAAGTTATGTTCAACCTTTTTAATTTAATGTCTCGTAGCTAAGTTATTATTATGCTTATTTAAAATGAAGCAATCATGATGTTGGGCTAAAATACTAAAATTGGGTAATTGGGCTTTGTACCATAATTGGGGTTTGGACAAAAGAACGACACTTGTGGAAATTAGACTATGGGCTATTAATGGGCTTTATATTTGTTTAACTAAATGATAGTTTGTTAATTTTAATATAAAGATTTACAATTGGATGTACCTATAAATAACCACATACACTCGATCGGACACGATGGGCGGACACGGGAATGGATTAATAGTCACTAGAATTATTAGAACAGGGGTGAAATTATGTACAAGGACACTTGGCATAATTGATAACAAAGTATTAAAATCTTGGGTTACACGCAGTCGATAACCTGGTGTAATTATTAAACAAAGTATTAAAACCTTGTTACAGTTTAAGTCCCCAATTAGTTGGAATATTTGACTTCGGGTATAAGGATAATTTGACGAGGATACTCGCACTTTATATTTATGACTGATGGACTGTTATGGACAAAAACCAGACGGACATATTAAATAATCCAGGACAAAGGACAATTAACCCATGGGCATAAAACTAAAATCAACACGTCAAACATCATGATTATGGAAGTTTAAATAAGCATAATTTCTTTATTTTCATATTTAATTACACTTCTAATTATTGCACTTTTATTTATTGTTATTGTATTTAATTGCACTTTTATTTATTGTCATTGTATTTAATTGCACTTTTAATTTTCGTACTCTTTAATTATCGTAATTTTATTTTATCGCACTTTTATTTATCGCAATTTCATTATCGTTATTTACTTTACGCTTTAAATTAAGTCTTTTATTTATTTAATATTTTACATTAGGTTTTAGCTGCGACTAAAGTTTTAAAAATCGACAAACTGGTCATTAAACGGTAAAAACCCCCTTTTTATAATAATAATATTACTTATATATATTTGTATTTTTATAAAATAAAACTAATATAGCGTTAAGCTTTGTTTAAAAGATTTCCCTGTGGAACGAACCGTACTTACTAAAAACTACACTATTGTACGATTAGGTACACTGCCTATAAGTGTTGTAGCAAGGTTTAAGTATATCCATTCTATAAATAAATAAATATCTTGTGTAAAATTGTATCGTATTTAATAGTATTTCGTTGTAAAATATAAGCTATTTCATATACACCTCGCATAACATCACTGGACCATCCTTTTCTTGATAGTCCATCAGCAGGGACTTACATCCGGTCATATGTCTCGAACAACCACTATTGAGATACCAGATTTGCTTGTTTTGAATGCCCTGCACAGTAGCTAAGAGATTAGTTCTTTTTGAGAACCCATCCAAGGATGGGTTCTGGAAGGGTCATCTTTGATGATCTCTTCCTGTCTGCTGGTTTGCTTGAAGAGACAGCAGCAGATGGGGTTAGGGTTAAAGTACACCGGTTGGCTAAGTGAAACTTGCTGTCACATAGGTGACCGGTCATACACTGAGTAAATGGATGCAGTAAGATCGGGTCTACTTTCAGATATGGCAGCTATGAGCTGGTCAAGCTTGACAGTCATTATCTCAGTGATAGATGACACGGCACTTGATTCCACAATTTGGTTCACTTTAGCTTTTCCCTTAAGGGCAGCTTTCCTTTTAGAACCAGTACCATAATCATGATATACTGCTTTGCCTTTGTTCGACGAATCAGCGTGGGAAGTTACTGACCCGTTAGCTGATGCTGGTCAATTCTTGTGAATCTTGATTGCTGCCTTTGACTTGCCAGTATTGCGTTTTGCAAGCTTGTCATCAGCTACTGGTTTACCAATACAATTTTCATCAGCTGGCTCAGCATCGGTGGAATTTGAACACGAAGGGGAATCAATTGATTTTAACTTTCTTTGATTGTTTTCAGTGATTTCCCTTTTAATGCGTCTTTCCTTTGGAGTCATATAGTAGATGCTAGAGGGATCAGTAGTTTCAGCAATTGAAGTACTGGTTTCCTTGGCTTTTACTTCATCCTCTAAAATTTCTTTCATGGACGGTGGTGGGGTCACAGTAGGTATGACAAACTTATTTGTTAAGACCTTTTTACCCTTAACTATCTTGGCAAAGGTATTTGGCAAGACAGCTTCAGGATCTGTTTCAAGAATGGGTTCCATGTAAGTAACTTCTGCAAGAGTAGCAGCAGCATAGTCACCAGCAAAGAAAGCCTCAACTTGGGCAGGCACCTGCTCATTTACACACTTAGCTGTGCGTTGAGTAGATGTACACCATGAAGCAATAACCTTCTTGAGGTCGTTTAGCTGGTTCTTAACATCTGCTGCCTCAACGTGAAGAGACTTTAAAGCAAAATTTTGTTTTTCAAGTTTTGAAATTTCATCCTTCAAGATCTTAATTTCATCAGTTTTGCTTTTAAGTTTATCATTTAAAGATTTGTTATCATTTTTCAAAACTTCTTCACGTTTACTGCCTCTACATAAATCAACTCTTAGGTAGTCAAACATTTCAGCTTTTTCATCATCAGTATAAGTTCGAAAATTATCAACCTTATACAGCATTTTAGATTTCCATTGAGGTGAATCCTTATTCCGATCAGCTTCCCTCATATCAGCCAAAAACATAGTACCATTATTCTCCTCTTCAGACTCTTCGACCTCCTTGGCCATCAAACACATCTTTTTACCAGAAGCATAACCAGCATCATCATCATCAGTATCACTGTCAGAAGATGAAGAAGAACTGGTTTCATCCCAATCATGATGCTCAGCAACTAGAACCTTTTCTGGCTTCTTTCCCTTCTTATCAGCCTTTGCACTTTCCTTTATCTGAGCCTTCATAGCTTTGTACTTGTTCTTGTACTTATCAGCTTTTGAGAAGGAGTTAGCATGTGATGATGAAGGTTTCCTGGACATGCATTCAGCAGCAAAATGTCCAACCTTCCCACAATTGTAACACTCAGATTTAGGACCCTTGACAGATTTGCTGATATACCTAGCACTTGGTTTCTTACTCCCTTTGTATGGCTTGCTGGTTCTATTACAATTGAACCTTTTGAACTGCCTAGCCAGCAAAGCCATACCTTCAGCAAACCCTTCCACATCATCTTCATCATCACTGCTTTCTTCAGACCCATTACCACTATCCACCTCATCTTCAGCTGACTCATCTTCTGCCATCAACTTTTGAACCAGTAAAGCTTTTTGAGCTTTCATTTTAGCAGCAGCAATAAGAGTAGTATCATCAATTTTTGAGGATTTTGAGGTGGTGGGGGCAGACTTAAAGTTTTCTTTTAAATTAAGTTCAAGTTTAGCTTCTGCCTTCTCATGGTTCCAAAGTGTACCATAGAGAGAGGACATGTTAAAGTTCTTTAAGTTCTGGGTGGTTCTTAAAGGGTCAGTGACAGGTTTCCATTTAGTAGGCAGTGAGTCAATAAATTTGTTTACTTGTTCAAAATCAGTATATGTGATTTTTAAAGTAAGCAGGTTAGCAACTAAGGAGTTAAACCTAATGAAGGTTTGCTTAAGGGTCTCATTCTTATAGGCAAAGAACATTTCATACTCTTTTTTCAAAGAAATAATCTTGTTCTGCCTAACCTCATCCATGCCTTCATAAGTGACATCTAGATAGTCTAACATAAGCTTAGCATTCAGCTTTTCCTTAATCAGTTTGAACAGGTGGTTAGGTAAAGTTATAGCTAACAGAGTTCTAATCTTAGGGTCAAGTCCAACACGACGTTTGTCCTTAGCATCCCATCTGGCTGGAGTGAGAATAACCTCTCTGCCAAAAACAGCAGGAGTGTCAGCAGTAGCTGGGATGTTATCAATAGTCTCAGTTGGAACAAATGGACCATCTGTGGCAATACCAGGCATAAGTGGGTCAATAGACTCCAGGTGAAGCATGAACCTTGCCTTCCAAGTTTCATACTAATCTTCATCAAATTTGGGTGGTCTATTGGATGAGCCATTTTCAAGGTAAGCTGTGTTTGAGTATGCAGCCATGAGAGAATTTAGATCCAATATATTAAATTATCAAGAATGAAGCTCTGATACCAGTTGTTGGTCCCTTGATTAACAACCGGAGTATTGTAGGGGGTGAATACAATTTCTTTTAATTAACTAACCAATTAAACACGGTTTATTATTCAAGCATGTAATGTAAATAGAGTCAAAGGTAATTTTTCAACTGTTATTCTTTATTGATTAAATCACAAAGAATTACAACTATCCTTAGCGGAATGATAGTTGGTTGATATAGATTTACCTAGGTATAGCTATGAGGATAAACTTAAAGCTATTACACGTTTTGGACTCTAAATAAATAAACCCACACCACTAGTTGTTACAATAGTGGATACAACAATTTATAGTAGTCCTATTAACCGTGTAATGGTTCTATTATCCACTGATACATAGGATGTCTATACTTGTGGGGATAACTGTATCAGAGAGCGTGCTTTCCTCTTTCCTCTTTGGTAGCTATTTGCAGGAACACCTCAATTCGGTTTGGCACCACTATTCGTTTAAACAAATAGAATGTTGTGTTCCCTAGGCATTGACAAAGTATAACACATGTCTGCACATGTGTTAAACTTCTGCATTCCCACGTGGTCTTGTAAGGTCACTTGTCAGCCGCCGACGCGTGTCCTTTCCTGTTCAATTTTGTCTTTGACTTCTGTTGAATAGTACAATTGATGTAGACCACTCAGGAAACCACCATGCTTGTAATGGAGCATGGCTGTCTTGTGTTGTATGCTGCTTACCAGGTTTACTGGTTCTTCTTATGCTGAGTCACTTGATATTCTTGAATTGCTGGGTACTCATCCTGTGCTGATTTGAAGAATACACTCTACCTTGTGCTGGTAGACTAGGCAGCATACTAAACACTAGACACAGCAATATTTGCTGTCTATACATAAACAAACTTGTGCTGGCTGCACATAACATTTTAGTGCAAATAAATTACAGTTTTGTCATAATTAAATCTTTAATTATTTTGGGGACTCAACAAAAACCCAACGACAACTCAGAAATTACAAACCATATATCGATACATATAGCAATATAAAGACACGGGAGAACTAAAAATACTATAAAACCAAGAGTATAGTAGAAGTAAATAGATTCTTCCGGCGGTAGATGAAAAAGAAGAATGACAGATATGAAAGTTAGGAATATATCGAGAATCAGTATTGGATGGAGCATATTGACGAATACTTTAAAATATGAGTTGAGGGAGAAAGAATAGAAGATGTGAGTTGTAAGGAAACAACGGGGTGGATTTATAGTGAAATATCCGACGGAGACATCGAAATGGATTATCGCATTAAATCGAAGAGGATCATAATTTTCTTAATTGCCGAAGAATCAAATCCTATATAGATTACAAAGATTTTCTTTGATTCAGAGATCAACTGTGATGACGTCAAAAGATAAGGCAAATCTCTATTTTCTCAATCCACTCTTTTACGATAGCTTCTCTCATACGCTTCGAGAAATCAAATTATTTTATCCGTATTTCTTAATCATGATCAAACTCTATGTATCAGTTTATATTCGTCATAATAATACTCTTACTGTTAGTCATGACGACCTCGATCAAATTTCGGGGACGAAATTTCTTTAACGGGTAGGTACTGTGACGACCCGAAAATTTTCGACCAAATTTAAACTTTATCTTTATATGATTCCGACACGATAAGCAAAGTTTGTTAAGATAAATCTCAAGAAGTGTAAACTGTATTCATACATTCATTACCCTTCGACTATTCTCGACGATTCACGAACCATTAAATGGATATGATTATACATATATATGTATATAATATAACTTGAAAATAATAACAAAGTATTAAACGTATAATACTTTACATGAACGTATTTGTTTCAATATGTTTATCGGTGAAATTAGAAAATAATATCAAATGATTGAATTATCAGATACATTGAATTATGATTACGAGTCTCTGTTGAGAGGTCCACTTTGATTTAGGAAACTTTTCCTTTTAACGGTATTAGGAATAATTAGTAAAGTGAATTGCAAGTAAGAACAAAAGTATCAATTAACGGGAACTAGACAAGAGTTAGTGGAGATTCCTATTTGATTTTCAATTTATGCTTTACAACATTTTCCTCGTGATTTTAATAAGATAACTATTTTAACTTTCATCTTAAAGTTGGAACGTGGAATGTAAATAACTTAGACGTTGGATATCGACATTTTACATTAAGATGATTTCATATGTTTATTTAACCTTTGGATTTTATATCACGTTTCATCAACAAACGTTAATTTAAAAACTTGAAACCTATTAAGAGTATATTTAATCTTACTTTTCTAAAACGTTTTACGATATAACAACTTCTTCTATTATAACCTTTTTAGTAAAATGATTCTTAAATATATTTAGTTTTCGAAAACAAAGGTTTCATATTTATTTAATATTGTTTCAAACGTACAAAAATATTTTTTTTTGGTTTAAAAAGAACTTTATTAGAAAAACGTTTTATAAGATAATTTGTTCATAACTTTTAAAGAACTTAATTAAAGCTTTGTATCATAAATTATATATATATATATATATATATATATATATATATATATATATATATATATATATATATATATATATATTGTTTCAAAAATGTAAACGTGATACGACATAATATTTTCTATTACTTACACATTTTGAACTTTGAAATATAATTAGATAGATATTTCAATTATATATAAGATATACAAATTTATATTTTTTTAATAAGAATATATATATATATATATATATATATATATATATATATATATATATATATATATATATATATATATATATATATATATATATATATATATATATATATATATATATATATATTACAATGCGTTAATGTATAATTTAAATATAAAACGTTTTGATATTAGTAAATGTATTTTAATAAACAACAAAATATTGATTTATAGAAGCAAATGACCACAACAGTCAGATGAAGAGATTATACTTTGGGTAATATAGATTATAGATGATTAAGTCTAGTTATTGATAATAGGTACACGTCGCGTAACATAAAGAACAAGTTTTCTGAGTGTACGAAAAGCCGTTCGAGAAACCGGAACCAGAACATAAGTCGAGGGACAACGTACGAGTTATCGGAACGAAAATTAAAAATTAACTATGCACGTGAATTTAATATAATATATAAATAATTATATAAATTAAATATATATATATATATATATATATATATATATATATATATATATATAATATAATATAATATAAAGTGTCGGCAGGTTTAAAAAGTCGAATGTGGCCATGTTCACTTAGCCATGCGATCGCATGGCTATACCATTCAAGCCCCATGCGATCGCATGGGGGGTTTAGGTGGGAAAGATTGCTTAAAAGCTCGATCGTTCTAAGTTTCTGAATTATAATTCACACTCGATATCTCTCTCAATATATTCATACTTATATTATTATTATTATTTTTATTATTAAGATTAATATTATTATTAATCGTATTTTTATTATTAGTAGTAGTATTATTATTAGTATTATTATACATAAAATACTACGACGAGGTTATGAGTGAGTTATTTCAAGACGGGTTTTTCGAGAGGGATAGAGCTAAGGAAATTATGGGTTATAGCTATGGAGGTTATGGGTAATGTTCGGGGGTATAGCTCGTGAGGTCAACCTTGCGTTTATCATCTCCGTTGCATCTACGTACTTTTCTGTAATATTGAATCACAATATTGATACGTGAGCACTCATAACTTAACTTTTATATATTAATAGTGTATCCCTGACTAGTGCTCGAGTATATAGGATATTACATGCTTGTACATTTAATATTGTCGTTAAATAGTTGACGATATATTATGAACTAGTTACATATACGGTTGAGATAAGGTATATGATATGCATTTCGTTGGAAAGCTAGCAAAAAATTAAGAACTTTTCATTTAGAACTCGAATGGTTTCAATGAACAGATTAGAAGTTATAGTCAACTGAATTTTTGTATTATTGTTAAAATGATTATTATTATTATTATCGTCGTTATTATCGTCGTTATAATTATTATCTAATTATTATTATTATTATTATTATTATTATTATTATTATTATTATTATTATTATTATTATTATTATTATTATTATTATTATTATCATTATCGTTATTAATAAAAGGTATTATCATTAAAAATTGTTATTTTTATTATTATTACTATCGTTATTATCGTTAAGATTATAATTATTATTATTATTATTATTATTATTATTATCATTAAAATAGTTATTAGTATTATCATTAATATTATCATAATATTTATTATTATTAGTATTATTATAATTAAAACCAATATTAGTAACATCTAATTATTATGATTACTATTATTATCTTTATTATGAACGCGATATAAAAGACGACTAAAAGCTATTAACAAATTAATTACGAAATAATGAGTATAAGTATCATGATGAAATTAAAATATTGAAAGGTATTGATTTAAATAAAAAAAACAATATCGTTTTCATTATTTTTATCATTGTTATTATTAAAAGTATTATTAATATTAAAACTATCATTTTTGCAAAAATTATTATTTATGGTAATATCATTGTTAATATAAAATATCATTATCATTTTAGTATTTCTATTAATAAAAATTATCATTTCATCATAATAACATTTTTAGTAAATATAAATATTGTTATTATTAAGTAGAATAATTATTATTATTATTATTATTACAAAATAACACAACTTTTACTTATTATTATTATTATTATTATTATTATTATTATAATTATCAATATTATTTTATCAAATAAATATGTGATACGAAGATATTTTTACCACACGTAATATAATTACATACCACTAGGGGTGTTCAAAATATCCGAATCCGAAATCCGAATCCGAATTATCCGAAATCCGAATCCGAAAATATCCGAAAAATCGGATATCCGAAAATCGGATATCCGATTTTTTCGGATTCGGATATCGGATGGAGTTTTTAAAATTTTCGGATATTCGGATATCCGAATATCCGAAAATTTCTAAAAAAATCCGAAAAAATCCGAAAAATATCCGAAATATCCGAAAAATATCCGAAAAATATCCGAAAAATCCAAAAATTATCCGAATATCCGAAAAATTATCCGAAAATATTCGAAATTCTTCAAAAATATCGGATATTCGGATAATCCGATATCCGAATCCGAAATTTCGAATATCCGAAATCGGATATCCGAAATTTCGGATTCGGATTTCGGATGGGGTTTTTCACTATCCGAATTTTCGGATATCCGAAAATTCGGATATCCGAATTTCGGATATCCGAAAATGAACACCCCTACATACCACTATATATTTTTATGATATTAAGTGAACTTTATAAATTTTATTATTTAAGATATATAAAAGTATATTTTATCATATATAAATTTTAAATATAAATTTTATTAACAAATGACTTTTATTAATTACTCTAATAAAATCTGATAGATATAGTTAACGACTATATTTATGTATACAATTTTTGGAAGTCATTTTGGATTAGATGACTTTTGTTGACTTTTGCATAATAATCTCGAGCACTAGGATTGTGATACACTATGACTTGACCTAAATTGTTAGACATATATTGACCAACAGATATATATATATATATATATATATATATATATATATATATATATATATATATATATATATATACTTAATATAGGTTCGTGAATCCGAGGCCAACCTTGCACTTGTTCAATGACGACATATGTATTTTTACTAGAAATACAGTATTGTGAGTTTCATTACTCCCTTTTTAAATGCTTTTGCAATATATATTTTTGAGACTGAGAATACATGTACTTTTATAAATATTTGACGAAATAGACATAAGTAATCGAAAACTACATTATATGGTTGAATGGATCGAAGCCGAATATGCCCCTTTTAGCCTGGTAATCTAAGAATTAGGGAACCGAGCCCCCTAATTGACGCGAATCCTAAATATAGATCTATCGGGCCCAACAAGCCCCATCCATGGTTGCGGATGCTTTGGTACTTCGAAAATTTAATATCATGTCCGAAGGATGCCCCGGAATGATGGGGATATTCTTATATGCATCTTGTGAATGTCGATTATCAGGTGTTCAATCCATATGAATGATTTTTATCCCTATGCATGGGATGTTTATTTATGAGAAATGGAAATGAAAATCTTCTGGTCTATTAAAATGATGGAAATGAATGATTACGATAAATTAATGAACTCACCAACCTTTTGGTTGACACTTTTAAGCATGTTTATTCTCAGGTATTAAAGAAATCTTCCGCTGTGCATTTGCTCATTTTAAAGATATTACTTGGAGTCATTCATGGCATATTTTAAAAGATGTTGCATTTAAGTCGTTGAGTTCAATAGAGATTATTGTTAAGTAAATGACAGATTAGGTCATTTATAGGTTGGATATTATGAAATGGTATGCATGCCTGTCAACTTTCGATGTAAATGAAAGTTTGTTTTAAAAAAAAAACGAATGCAATGTTTGTAAAATGTATCATATAGAGATCAAATACCTCACAATGTATCCATATGTTAATGTATTCGTCCTTATAGATTAGGATGGGTCGCTTCAGTTATCTCAAAGGCACCATTCACTATGGTTTATTTCTCAAACGAGGACAATCTACATGTCACACTGTGTTTAGTGACTCGGATTGGGGTGGCACTACAGAAAATGGTTGATCTACCTCGGGTTATATCATTTATCTTGGTGGTAACATTGTATCGTGGAAATCAAGTCGACAAAAATCCGTTTCGCGCTCCTCTACTGAGGCGGAATACAAGGCAGTAGCAAATGCGACATCCGATCTAATTTGGATACGAAATCTACTGTCCGAGCTTGGCATTACTCCACCACTTCTTTATTGTGACAATGTTGGTGCCACTTACCTTTGTGCAAACCCCGTTTTTCACAGCAAAATGAAGCATATCGCGCTTGACTACCATTTTGTCCGAGAGAAAATTCAAGATGGCACACTCAAAGTTCAACATATTAACTCAACTGATCAACTGGCAGATACTCTGACTAAACCGTTGTCCCGGATACCGTATCTTCGTTTTCGGTCCAAGATTGGAGTCACCAACGGTTCCTCCGTCTTGCGGGGGCATAATAGTCCAGATACATTGAATGGATAATATGATCACGTAACAACCTCACATGCCGATTATCATCTCAACTACCCTTCCTATACTTTAGCTATTGATTGTTGCATCTTATCACTTAACTTGTATATGTATACATGTACGTTCGTGAATGAAATTAATTAACTTCTTCATCAATATCAAATATCTTATAGATATCACCATTAAAAAAAATAGTAATGCATAATTTCAAAAAATGTGAATGTACGGGAAATAAGATGCGGATAATTCCACATGTAGAAAAAATCACCACTCGTTCTATGCGAGGGCAAAGAAACTCCATACAGAAGGATCTCTGGCTCGTGCAAAAACAATACAATTTAATACAATACGTACAATTATTGATAGAAAAAAACAGCACAAATAGTGAACGCAATTTTTTTAGGGTTACGCTTAGAACATTGATATTGGAAATGTGGAGGAGTAAAGGACATTAGCTTCCGGGTTTCTTAATTTCTTTTAAAAACAAATTAGAGTGTTAATCTAGGAAATAAAAAGAAAAAAAAAACTAAGTATTAAGTAATGTACAACACAAATTGGTAATGGTATTTCGTTTTGTTCACTTTTTGAAAAGCAGATGTGGCAAGCAATCGAATTGATTACGGGTTATTTGATATGGAAAAACAGTAATGTTAACACCTTCACCAAATCAAAAGCAACTTGTGGCCTTGTTTTCAAAGAAATCCAATTGAAGACTTTTGAATGGATATCTAATAGAAGCAAAAAGGCACAACTGGAATGTGATCATTGGATTCGTAACCCACGCATCTTTGAGTTGGACGCCTTTAGCCGTTCGGGAATTGGTTGATTTTATTTTGAACTTGCAGCCCAAACTGTTTTGCCTCATTTGGTTATAGATGTCCGCACGTATAGTGCAAAATGTACTCTGTCGCTGTTTTTTGACAGTACTGTAGCATCTCCTTCGCCCTGCTTGATTTTTTCAAGTCTGTCATATACGTGGGTACTCTATGGTCATTCCTGAACAGTTTTTGGGTGGTCATCTTTAGTCTCGCTTTGTTATGTTATTTCGTGTTTCTTAGTTTATCTTTCCGTTTTTATCTCGTGTAACTAGAGCTCCCTCTACTATATATATATATATATTTTCTTATTAATAAAAGTTTTTGTTTCTGCCGTTAAAAAAAAAAGTAATGTACAACACAAGTCAAAACACTATTAAAATGTGAGGAAACATTGTTCAATACTTCAATAGCGTTCTGAAGTCAAAATTTTGTTGAGAGCAACACCAATCCGTATACTCTATTAATTATTTAATTACTCACATAATTAATAATCGTCCTTTGTCGGTTCAAAGTCAAGATCGTTAGTACATTCAATAACTTTCTCAATGCATGAACATTTGGGGCAACTTTTGAAGGAAATGATCAGCTCTTGTTGCTAAAACATAAATGTACGTCTAGAAAATATGAAAACGTCAATTCTTAATTACTAAGATTTGTTTATTAATACTTAAAAATAAATAAGTATATATTTGCTCTAATAACATTTAAACAGACGAATACTGATCGGTGTCGAAAGGCCGGTCAAAAATAGCCTAATTACTCTACTTTAGATAGGGTAAGCAGGATTCGTTCCACGGGAAGCTATGGTTAACTAACAAGCAATTTCAGGATTTGTTTGTTTGTGATTAACTAAAATTAACTAAAGTAAAGACTAGATTAACAATTACTAAGCAAGTGTAAACTTTGAGTATTTAAGAGCATAAACAATGAGCTAATTAAAAAGGTTGTAGTCAATTGGATGGAAGTCTTTATCCCTTCACAATCTCAATCTAACATGCATTCATTCAAACAAGTATTATGTTTTCAAGTATTGATCAAATCTCATAGACAAGATTTCTTAGGCTTATCAATTCTAACTATCTTGGGATTGAATCATGCAACCTAGACACTATGTCTTTATCCTTAATCTAATTAACACTAAGTTGGATCAAGAACACAATGTTAAATCACTATAATTCAACTTGCAATAATCACAATCAATAATACTTGCATTGATCAATAAACAATTGGTTTATAATACCACAATTCAAAAGACATAAGTTTCATAACATTACAAATCACATAAACTTGAATGAAAAGAATACATGTATCAATTGTTCATGGAAGAAATAAAGTGAAAGAAACTAGCCAAGCATGTTGGTGATGATGATCATGGTTGCTTCTTGAAGTTGCATGAAGAACACTCCTTGAAACCTAGTTTGAATCTTGATTTGATGATGATTAATGGTGTTTTGTGTGTTTGATGCTCTAAAAACTGATGGAAGATGATATAAATTCGTATCCTAGGGTTTTTATTATATAGGGGTGAAGTAGGGTAACCCCCAAGCATTAAATCCCTCAAATTCGGCCTTAAATTTTATCCAAAAATAGTTCCAGCCGCAAATTACTCTCACCGGGCGCCTACATGCGCCCAGCCGCAAAAACCAGCCGCCTCCTTTTGTCAGCTTTCCACCTGAAGATGTTTTGGCACCCATCAGGCGCCTCCTTGCACCCCCCAGCCGCCTCCTTGCGGCTGGGCTTCAGTTTTTTCATTTTTCTTGTTTTTAACCCCCGTTTTCGCGTTCTCGTCCCAAATCGTTACTCGTTATAAAAACCTCATGAAATAACTTTCTAAACCTCAAATATACACGTAATATCCACCTCTTAACATCGATAATGATTGGCGTTTAAGACCCGATCAACTCCCCCACACTTATCATTGTTTGTCCTCAAACAATCTCAAAAAAAATCTTCGACTCGAACCTTTAATTAAGCTTTTTAACAACTGATAAATCTTCAAAGGATTGTATAAAACCGCAACATCTTGAACTCAATGTGGAACATAAATTCTTCCGACATGGCTCTCACTTAATGAACTTTAACTTCTCGATCATGTGAACATCTCGTCTCGAGCAAATACTTCAAAAATGTAACAAAACTTCAAACTTGGTGATCTTCAAATAAAACATAAGTCAAGTGAGAGCCATCCGCCATATGAACTAGATAAAAGAACCATATACCGTCAATTCCATATTTTGTTTTAAAGGTTGGTGTGCCAGAGTGTCCGAAGACACCCTTTTTGGTTCTTCCAGTGTTTTAGGATCACGGCACTCATCTCATGCCCCAACAACTCCTCCGGTTACTCTCGGAGCAGGGTGGACAATCGACGAAGTGGAATTTAAGTCCCACGTGACTTATAATGAGAAATAGTTTTTGTGGATTTAGCCCCATATAGCTCTATTTTTAGCGGTATTATACGCCCCAACCAGGCTCTCGTGTAGGAATATTTATCCAGCCCCTATACTGGCTGTTTTATGGATTTGGCTCCATCGAGCTCTCGTTTTGTGGTTTTAGCCCCAAGCATGGCTCTCGTGTAGGAATATTTATCCAGCCCCTATACTGGCAGTTTTGCAGCGAACTGCGGGTATGGCTAGTGTCATCCACAGCTAATCCTAGTTTTGGATAGCGACACAGAACAAGTCGTTTCCGGTATCGAAACAAGATGTGAATGAACAGGAAATGACATTTTGTACCTTTCAATTTCGTCAATTCATGGGTAAAAAGCTACACTAAAAGCGCTTTTAAAACATAAATCGGAAGACTTTACTTCCTTTTTGAAAACACCTTGATAACTCAACTAAGAAGACTTTACTTCTTAACTTGACCACTTTGAAACTTTTTGTTTAATTTAGATGTTTACAACCAACTTTTTCTTAATACCCATTAATACCATGCCACTTCATTTATTCTTTCAACTCCTTTTCACAAAAATCACACTTGGTTTGTTATAAAATTATGATAAAAATTTTGTTCAACTTTAATAACCATAATGTTTTACTCACTTTAAGCTTCAAACCAAGTAATGTATCCCAAAAAATTTAAAAATTTCCCCTTCTCCCCCACACTTGAAGCATGCTACGCCCTCGTACGCATGTTTAGAATATTACAATACTTATGTGAAAAGAAAAAGGGGGAAATTTAATGCATTACCGAGATACTCGCAAGTTCACCATTCAATAGTAACCATCGCACATCATTTTGATTCATCATCACGCATTCCATTCGATTACATTTATCCTTCCATTACAACTTAAAAAAGAAAAACAAAAGAAAAAGTGTAAAATCTAACTAGCCCACTTTCGGAGGGATCCGCTTTAAACCACCTGATTCCCTCGGGTGGACGAGTTTTGTCTCGTGAGGGCTTGCAGTGAACATACCCACAAAGTTCATTTACCTACTAAATAAGAAAAATAAATAAAAGAAAATAAAAGAAAAGAAAAGAAAATTGTACATACAGATTTTATTACACACGGAGCACCGGACCTGAATTGAATCAGTGAGGCTCATCCTGTCCTATGATCGGGACCAAATACACTTTCGAAGATGCTCTTGGACAATGCCGACATGTCAAACACACTCTTCCTTCCTTCCTCTCTAGCACGCTCCATATGGTCGGGAAGTGATTCCGGTTGTTGGAAAAACAATCGTGGGTCGATACATGGTGCGGGTGGTTCAACATACTCCGCTTCTTCAGGAAGAGATGAAGCATAGTTAATATAATCAACCGGCTCATAATAAGGAGTAACCATACGGTCATTCATCACATCGTCATATTGGCATCTACGATTATCCCGAACATAATCCCGTTGCCTATAATACTCGGTCAAATAAAGTTGAGCCCGGGCGGTCTCAAGAACTCTAGCACTATTCTCTTCCATCTGAATCAACCTTTCTTCCTCAATCATAATATACCGGTTTCTCCTTCCGCTAGTACCTTCCTCATTTGGGTCGTAATCCTCGTCACCTACGTCATCCGCTCTTGCTACACCTTCCCTAATACACTCCCCCGTACTCATTGAATGTGCTTCCTCATTATCCGATCCTAACACATAGTCATTTGCTTGCCCATGAATGTGAATCTCCTCATTATCCCGATCCTCAATTCTATACACATTCCCTTGGTGGTTAAAAGTCAACCCAACAACATTATCCCTCATATATTGTATTTTTGCTACGAAGGGTATTGTACTTGCTGGAACTCCTTGGTTTTTAAGCAAGAAAAACGACAAAAATCGGGCATATGGAATAATAGCCCTTGACTTCACCAAATCTCGACACTCCGAAATCCAGTACATCATCAATAACCTCAAGGATGGTGAAATGCCCCGTCCTAATCCATCTGGACGAAGTCTTCAACAGTTGGTCCCATTGCGAGGTTCTGACCTCTATATGCCATGAACGACTCCATGTAATATGAGCAAATGCACAGCGGAAGATTTCTTTCATACCTGAGAATAAACATGCTTTAAAGTGTCAACCAAAAGGTTGGTGAGTTCAAAAGTTTATCATAAAACAATAAAATTCATCATTTTGATAGACCACAAGATTTAAATCCTGCATGGTACAAATGGGCCCGAATCCTATACCCACCTGTAATGTACATGCGATATCTTTTAAATACAGTACACCTTTTTCGTGTACAAAATCATCTTTCATAAATCTTAGTAATCGTACACATATCTCGTGCACAAAAATAACATACACATAACCTGTGTATAAAATCATTCTCTCGATACATAACATTCACTTTTCATTGCTTTCATAGCTTGGCTTGGTAACCGACCTTAACATATAATGCGCATAAATAATATCCCCAAAACAGAACATCTCGTCTGTATAATAATCATATAAACTTTGAAGTACTAAACACCATGCCCACTAGCTCTTTCGTCTAGTGAACATTCTGGGTGGGGGTGTTAAACCCGGTAGCTACCTTTAGGATTCGCGTGAATTAGGGCCATACCCGATTCTAATTCTTAGGTTACCAAGCAATAATAATCAGGGAAAAATATATTCATCAATTGGTGGCAATTATCATGTCCACATAATTCAATAATAATCCACAGAACTTCCGTTTGCATAATAATTCATTCGAGGAATGTTTTACTTGTGTCTATCTCGTCAAACATTTATAAAAGCATTTCATGTATTCGCAGTTCAAAATATATTTCAAAAGCATTTAATAAAGCAGTTGTAAAAACAGCGCATGTATTCTCAGTCCCAAAAATGTAAAGAGTAAAAGGGAATCAAATGAACTCACATATTGTATTTTGTAGTAAAAATACATATGACTGTATTGATCAATGCAGGGTTGGCCTTGGATTCACGAACCTATATCAATACTATATATATTAACACATATAATCGTAATCGAACAAGTTTATATATTTATAACTTTATTAGTTATATCAATTATATTGATAAGCTATATGTTTCCTTAATAACCTAATTTGCTATATTTACTTTATATATTTTAAATAAATGCTTAATATTTATTAAAAAAATATCAATACAATTACGTTATATGTAAACATATATATCTATATAAATATCATTTGTTTGATAAAATAATAATTTCAATGATACTAAAATAGTGGCAATAATATAATATTAGAAATGATAAAATTTGTAATAATACTGATAAAAATATTAAAAATGATAATTTTTAATAAAAATGATAATTCTAATACTAATATTGAAGTTAATAATAATAATAATAATAATAATAATAATAATAATAATAATAATAATAATAATAATAATAATAATAATAATAATAATAATAATAATAATAATAAGAATAATACTTTTACTAATAATAATACTAATAATACTAATAATTATAAATTACTACCTTAAGGGTATAAGCTCCAAAAATAAAACTGTCCTTGCCAAGACTCGAACCCGTGACCTCTCGTTCACACAACCCTCACCCAAACCACTACTCTGTTCGTTGATATTTGAATTAATCGCCACCTAAATCTATATAACCCATAATTTCCTGTTTTCCCTTATTCTTCTCTTTTTTTTTCTAAAAAAAATGCCACAATCAAGGCTTGAACCTGCGACCTTCCGTATAACGCAAACAACCCTTAACCATTAATCCATTTATGTTTATCTGAAATATTATCTCCCTAAAATATATATATATATATATATATATATATATATATATATATATATATATATATATATATATATATATATAACTCGAATTAAATAGCTTCTTCTTCTTCCACAACTAGACCCATTTAATTTTTCATCATCGTCATCTTCATTAATTATTATTAACTTTAATCAGTAAAAGGCGTAGGAACATAAATAACACGCGTAAGTATGTGTTGAAACCGAAACAGGATTAAGAAACAACACATCTTCGTTGTTTTACTTCATCATCATAAAAAAAAATTAACTACTCGTCAACTTGGGTGTCCCATAATGGTCGGCCAAGAACTCCATCCATGTCCCACGTATTTGAAAAAAAAGTTGAAGCATGAATATATTTAATTACCCAAGTTGACAAACTATATGTTGTGGACACCTTCTCTATTATTTAGCGACCACCCTTATTGCCACAGTAACCGAAAAAAATAATCATTCAAGTGTAGTTGTAGCGGGTTAATGATGTTAGAAGGTGACGGGTTGAATATGAAGAAAGGTATAGCAGTTATTATCGACAAACGGTTTCCCATGGTGAAGGTTAAGTGACAGAAAGAAAGAAGAAAGAAAAAAAAATTATAGGTGAGGGTTTGAAGTGAGTGTCGATGGATGGTGTGCCGGCTGTGGTGATGTAGAAGATGACCGGTGGAAAGTTGTTTGGGTCATTCACGTTAGAAACCACAAATAATAAAACCGAAAGTGGTATTGTGGTGATGTTCCAGTGGTTATAAGGTAGTGATCGTGAAGGTGTAAGGTGGTGGAGGATGGTGTTGCAAGGAGGTTGAAGATGGTGGTTAGTGGTGGTGGAGATTGACGGCGGCTCACTATGGTTATAGTGATGAGAGTTTGGCGTTTGGTGATGATGGTTTTCTATCCATCTGTTTATGTATATGTAACATATATTTATATATAATTAGATTAGATATAATACAATATTAAATTAAATATAATAATAATTATTTATTACATAAAAAAAACGTGTTTTCATAATTGCAAAGAAAATATGTGTTTGAAGAAGGTGTTAGTTTAGTGCATGACATAATACCCATATGAGTAAACACAATGATCAAATAACACAGCTACTAGTTTGTTTTTCTCAATTATGCATAAGGAGCAAGTGGAAGAAAAAGAAAAAGAAGACAAATAATCTACAGTTAATTACTAATTATAATATTAAATTGAAAATTTTAAACGTGCTAAGGCAATCATTCAATTCATAAATCTTTGCCGATAGTTTATAAGGATAATATATCGTATCCATTGCTAAACAGTTAAAGTATAAAAGTGCTTCTAAAAATCCCAAATTTTTAGATTAAATATATTTAATTATTTCACTCATTAACTGTTTGAAACCTGATCAAAAAGATTAGATAATTATTTATTTTTAGTTCCAATTTATCTATACGGAGTACTAATATTTAAACTTAAAAATGTAAAAATATTTTTAACAAATCTAAAATTTTCGTAATCAATTTACAGTCAAACTTTTATCTTAATCATTCATGAACATGTATTACATCTATATTAAAACTAACAAAACGTCCACCGAGTGTCACTGACGTTTACTAATTAGGCTCGAAATCAGTTATTTTTAATGTATTCTCATTCTATATGCAAACAGTTTTAAATAGCAAGTTTTAACTACTAAAATAAATATATTATATATTTTTAATATAATTATATATATTTACAAGAAATATTTACATACATATATATATATTTAAATATACATGTATCTATTTACAATTAGTTGTTCGTGAATCGTCGAGAACAGTCGAAGGTCAATTGAACATATGAAACAGTTCAAACTTTTTGAGACTCAACCTAACAGACTTTTCTTATTGTGTCAAAAATATTAAATCGTATCGAGAGTTTGGTTCAAAATTAGTCGGAATTTTCCGGGTCGTGACAGTACCTACCCGTTAAAGAAATTTCGTCCCGAAATTTGAGTGAGGTAATCATGGCTAACAATAAAAATGTTTTCATGACGAATACGAGTTGACAAAATAGGGTTTTATCAATATTGAGTAATATTGATAAAGCAATTGAGTTATTCGAAGCGTATGAGTGAAGTTATCACAGAAGAGTGAAATAAAGTAAATAGAGGTTCGTTTTAACTTTTGACGTAGTCTCTGTTGAATTTCGGAATTCAAGGGATTTAAAAGAAAATCTTGGAAATCTATAGGATTTGATTCTTCGGGATTTATGAAAAATTAGGATCCTCTTTAATTTAATGCGATTATCTGTCTAGATTGCTTTGTCTGGTATCTTCTCTATAAATGAACTTCTTTCGTTACATTATTTTCACCACTCCAATTCTTTCTTTCTCGATCCATACTTTCAAACGATTGTGAAAATGCTTAATCCAGTTCTGATCCTTGTCCTCATCCTTACTATCGCAACATTCATTCTCCTTTTCCAACTTCCACCAGAGGAATCTACTTTCTTCTACTTCGCCCTTGGGGTTATAGTGTTTTTAATTCTCCCGTGTCTTTATGTTGTGATAAACATTGACATACACGGTTTGTAATTTATGTGTTGTTATCGGGCTTTATATTCTCCCTTATATCTCGAAGCTCTATGCTTTTGTTTTCTCTTCCCGACTTCAAGTCAAGCGAATAATGGTCCAGAATTCGTAAATATAGAATTTCGAATGATTATAATGTCCTGAGCAGGAAGGAACGTGATAGCACGATTTGATTTTTCAAATTTATCAAAGTTACTGAAGATAGAACTATCAAGAATATAATCTCTTGATATGTTTAGAGGTTAAGTAGAATGAAAGAGTTATGTAACATGGCACATGATGACGTTATATTCTGTGAATCATCACTTTCCATTAAAAACTTAGCATGACTTACTGTAATATAATCACTTTGGCCAAGCGCCATTATATTATACTAACTCATGCTTCAATTCCCTACACTTCTCCAGAATTCATTCATGATTTATACTTAGATTTTACAGAAGTTTTCAATATAATGGAATACAGAAAACACGAAGAGGTTGATAATTTCGGGCAAGAATATTTATGAAAATATCCTCAGAAATATCGAAGATATTTATGATGATATTTTGGAATTTCTAAGTTCGAAGGTTGATGAAGAAAATTTTTTTTTTTTCCGCAAGATTTTAACATGACTTCGGAGCAAGATATTCTCTAAAGTTTTCATCAAATCCAGAATTATCTGGATTCTTTGAATATAGGGTTTGGTCCTTGTATTTGTTCTTTGTTTCCTTCACGGTTAGCTCAATCCGATTTTCAGTACCAAATTTTCTATCGAGCGTTCCTAACACTTCCTTCTTTATCATCAACTTTTGGCCATTAAGACCATCTACAACATGCTGCTTCATTAGCATTTTCAAAGTTAACGGACCTGGGTCATCAGTTATCAAACCGAGGTGATTTCAGGATAATTGTGTTTTTAGATGATTAAACGCTTATGGTAATATGGTAGAATATAAAAGGTTCCCCAGTAACAATAAAGAGTACGCATATATATCAAGGTTATAATAAGGTTGTTTCGGATGAAAAGTCGGAGTTGAATTGCTGGAGCTGTGACAAAATTTGCTACTTTGAAAGGGATTACCAAATTATTTTGGGTAATAATAACACGAAAGGAATTAGCACAGCTACGTGTTAAACATTTACCCAGTTTCCGAGGGTTTTTCAGGTACATAACTATATGCATCAATCTTTTCTTCCGTAGATGAAGTGCGGCTGGTTTATCCTCTCGATCGAGGTGTTTTCAAGAATCATGAAAGATTTGAACATGGATTGGAATCGTCAAGATTCAAATGAGGTTTAAGATGAAATCAAGTGGCAAACTTGAAGAATTATTTAGTTTCATATGTTATAATCAGTATTTTAATCATTTTAATCGTCCAATATTATTCGTCCACAGTCGATAGTTCGCAGTTAACAGTCCAATCATTCATATATAGTTTAATATATAATATTCGAATTAATTAATACTTATCGTGACCCGTGTACATGTCTCGGGCTCGATCACAACTCAAACTATATATATTATTGTAGAATTAACCTCAACCCTGTATAGAGAACTCGATCATTACTGCATATAGAGTGTCTATGGTGATTCCAAATAATATATATAGATGCGTCGATATGATATGTCAAAACCTTGTATACGTGTCCCGATATTTAAAGTGCGTAAAATAAATAACAGAAAATAAATGACGATAAATAAAATTGCGAGAATATAAATTGCGATAATTAAATTGCGATAAACAAACTGCGATAAATAAAATGTAATCAGTTAGCTAGGAACAGTTAGCTGGAACAGTTAGCGTGGATTCCTAACAAATTTTTTTCGTAGTTAATTTGTTTGTTTCTATCAAATTTTTATTTTGTCAAACGTTTTCTTCATTATGCCACTTGTTGAATTCTGAGATGTCAAAATCCAGATATAAAATTGAATAAAAATGGTTATTCTGTGGTGAACGGATTCGTATATCTGTGGATGTAAACAGGATAGTAAATGATCGTTGAATCAGATTTGAAGAATGTACAGTGTAACTTTTTAATGTGAAATCTAAATATTCCTAGGGTATTACCTACCCGTTAAAATATTTTCACCATTAACAGTTTGTACAAAAGAATTTTTAATTACAATCTTTATGAAAATATATCTGCATATATATTTCCTTCAGATGTAATCATGGATTTAATGAGTCAATAAGATATTAAACTCATTTGATTTACCGTTAGTACTAGATTACATAATCTCTAAAACTTTAGAAATTACATAATCGCCATGTCGAACGAAGATAATCGATGAAGATAAAGTAGATAGAACGATATGTAGAATGACGATTATTCTCGAGGTACAGAATGAGATGTTGAGATGTTTGGTGTTGAGGCTTGCGTTGTTGGTGGTATTGGTGCTGATGCTAGTGGTACTGTTGGTGCCGGTGATGCTGCTGAAGCTGGTAAGTTTTGCATCATATTCTCCAAAGCTACTACTCGGGCACGAAGTTCGTTGACTTCTTCTACTAACCCTGGCTGGTTATTAGTGTGAGGTGGAGGTTGGATATCTCCTCTAGTTCCATTAATGGTAGTCTCAAGACGAAAAATTCTCGCAAAGAGGGTATAAACAGTGTTGCGAACAGGTTCACCGGTGAGCGGGTCGAGTACTCCAAGGTTAGGTGGTAGATTCGGTTCATGATATGGAGTACCTTCTTCCCTTTTCCATAGGGTGAGTATGTCGCGAACCCACCCCCATTTTCTCCAGTAATCACGGTAGTTGATTGGTTGTTGCGTCCCCGTCACGCTGTCTTCAGAGTCAGAGGAACTTGGTCGATTTGTAGAGGCCATCTTACGCGGTCACAGAAAAGATTTTTGATATGAAGAGTTAGTGACAGCAATTGATAGTTGGATGTATTCTCAACGCATAACATGCATAGATATATATAGTACCAGGATCCCTTGAATTACGGAGAAATTTACGAGAGATATCAGGCAAGGTCTACAGTAACAGATACGCTAAGATATGAATTGTCAGATACGTTAAGATATAAATTTTGTCTATACACTATTTATGCAGTCAATGCAGTAAAACGTGTCTAGACTAAGAATAATGAGCAGGTAATTTCCTAAGGATGATAAGCAGATGATTTCCGACAAAAATGATAAGCAAAACTTTTGACATGCAGACACGGTCGAAGTCCAGACTCGCTAATGCATCCTAACAACTATCAGTTAGACACACTAATGCAAGACCTGGTTCGCTAAGACCACCGCTCTGATACCAACTGAAATGCCCCGTCCTAATCCATCTAGATGAAGTCTTCAACAGTTGGTCCCATTGCGAGGTTCTGACCTCTATATGCCATGAACGATTCCATGTAATATGAGCAAATGCACAGCGGAAGATTTCTTTCATACCTGAGAATAAACATGCTTTAAAGTGTCAACTAAAAGGTTGGTGAGTTCAAAAGTTTATCATAAAACAATAAAATTCATCATTTTGATAGACCACAAGATTTAAATCCTGCATGGTACAAATGGGCCCGAATCCTATACCCACCTGTAATGTACATGCGATATCTTTTAAATACAGTACACCTTTTTCGTGTACAAAATCATCTTTCATAAATCTTAGTAATCGTACACATATCTCGTGCACAAAAATAACATACACATAACCTGTGTATAAAATCATTCTCTCGATACATAACATTCACTTTTCATTGCTTTCATAGCTTGGCTTGGTAACCGACCTTAACATATAATGCGCATAAATAATATCCCCAAAACAGAACATCTCGTCTGTATAATAATCATATAAACTTCGAAGTACTAAACACCACGCCCACTAGCTCTTCCGTCTAGTGAACATTCTAGGTGGGGGTGTTAAACCCGGTAGCTACCTTTAGGATTCGCGTGAATTAGGGCCATACCCGATTCTAATTCTTAGGTTACCAAGCAATAATAATCAGGGAAAAATATATTCATCAATTGGTGGCAATTATCATGTCCACATAATTCAATAATAATCCACAGAACTTCCGTTTGCATAATAATTCATTCGAGGAATGTTTTGCTTGTGTCTATCTCGTCAAACATTTATAAAAGCATTTCATGTATTCGCAGTTCAAAATATATTTCAAAAGCATTTAATAAAGCAGTTGTAAAAACAGCGCATGTATTCTCAGTCCCAAAAATGTAAAGAGTAAAAGGGAATCAAATGAACTCACATATTGTATTTTGTAGTAAAAATACATATGACTGTATTGATCAATGCAGGGTTGGCCTTGGATTCATGAACCTATATCAATACTATATATATTAACACATATAATCGTAATCGAACAAGTTTATATATTTATAACTTTATTAGTTATATCAATTATATTGATAAGCTATATGTTTCCTTAATAACCTAATTAGCTATATTTACTTTATATATTTTAAATAAATGCTTAATATTTATTATAAAAATATCAATACAATTACGTTATATGTAAACATATATATCTATATAAATATCATTTGTTTGATAAAATAATAATTTCAATGATACTAAAATAGTGGCAATAATATAATATTAGAAATGATAAAATTTGTAATAATACTGATAAAAATATTAAAAATGATAATTTTTAATAAAAATGATAATTCTAATACTAATATTGAAGTTAATAATAATAATAATAATAATAATAATAATAATAATAATAATAATAATAATAATAATAATAATAATAATAATAATAATAATAATAATAAGAATAATAAGAATAATACTTTTACTAATAATAATACTAATAATACTAATAATACTAATAATTATAAATTACTACCTTAAGGGTATAAGCTCCAAAAATAAAACTGTCCTTGCCAAGACTCGAACCCGTGACCTCTCATTCACACAACCCTCACCCAAACCACTACTCTGTTCGTTGATATTTGAATTAATCGCCACTTAAATCTATATAACCCATAATTTCCTGTTTTCCCTTATTCTTCTCTTTCTTTTTCTAAAAAAAATGCCACAATCAAGGCTTGAACCTGCGACCTTCCGTATAACGCAAACAACCCTTAACCATTAATCCATTTATGTTTATCTGAAATATTATCTCCCTAAAATATATATATATATATATATATATATATATATATATATATATATATATATATATATATAACTCGAATTAAATAGCTTCTTCTTCTTCCACAACTAGACCCATTTAATTTTTCATCATCGTCATCTTCATTAATTATTATTAACTTTAATCAGTAAAAGGCTTAGGAACATAAATAACACGCGTAAGTATGTGTTGAAACCGAAACAGGATTAAGAAACAACACATCTTCGTTGTTTTACTTCATCATCATAAAAAAAATTAACTACTCGTCAACTTGGGTGTCCCATAATGGTCGGCCAAGAACTCCATCCATGTCCCACGTATTTGAAAAAAAAGTTGAAGCATGAATATATTTAATTACCCAAGTTGACAAACTATATGTTGTGGACACCTTCTCTATTATTTAGCGACCACCCTTATTGCCACAGTAACCGAAAAAAATAATCATTCAAGTGTAGTTGTAGCGGGTTAATGATGTTAGAAGGTGACGGGTTGAATATGAAGAAAGGTATAGCAGTTATTATCGACAAACGGTTTCCCATGGTAAAGGTTAAGCGACAGAAAGAAAGAAGAAAGAAAAAAAAAATTATAGGTGAGGGTTTGAAGTGAGTGTCGATGGATGGTGTGCTGGCTGTGGTGATGTAGAAGATGACCGGTGGAAAGTTGTTTGGGTCATTCACATTAGAAACCACAAATAATAAAACCGAAAGTGGTATTGTGGTGATGTTCCGGTGGTTATAAGGTAGTGATCGTGAAGGTGTAAGGTGGTGGAGGATGGTGTTGCAAGGAGGTTGAAGATGGTGGTTAGTGGTGGTGGAGATTGACGGCGGCTCACTATGGTTATAGTGATGAGAGTTTGGCGTTTGGTGATGATGGTTTTCTATCCATCTGTTTATGTATATGTAACATATATTTATATATAATTAGATTAGATATAATACAATATTAAATTAAATATAATAATAATTATTTATTACATAAAAAAAAACGTGTTTTCATAATTGCAAAGAAAATATGTGTTTGAAGAAGGTGTTAGTTTAGTGCATGACATAATACCCATATGAGTAAACACAATGATCAAATAACACAGCTACTAGTTTGTTTTTCTCAATTATGCATAAGGAGCAAGTGGAAGAAAAAGAAAAAGAAGACAAATAATCTACAGTTAATTACTAATTATAATATTAAATTGAAAATTTTAAACGTGCTAAGGCAATCATTCAATTCATAAATCTTTGCCGACAGTTTATAGGGATAATATATCGTGTCCATTGCTAAACAGTTAACGTATAAAAGTGCTTCTAAAAATCCCAAATTTTTAGATTAAATATATTTAATTATTTCACTCATTAACTGTTTGAAACCTGATCAAAAAGATTAGATAATTATTTATTTTCAGTTCCAATTTATCTATACGGAGTACTAATATTTAAACTTAAAAATGTAAAAATATTTTTAACAAATCTAAAATTTTCGTAATCAATTTACAGTCAAACTTTTATCTTAATCATTCATGAATGTGTATTACATCTATATTAAAACTAACAAAACGTCCACCGAGTGTCACTGACGTTTACTAATTAGGCTCGAAATCAGTTATTTTTAATGTATTCTCTTTCTATATGCAAACAGTTTTAAATAGCAAGTTTTAACTACTAAAATAAATATATTATATATTTTTAATATAATTATATATATTTACAAGAAATATTTACATACATATATATATATATATATATATATATATATATATATAAATATACATGTATCTATTTACAATTAGTTGTTCGTGAATCGTCGAGAACAGTCGAAGGTCAATTGAACATATGAAACAGTTCAAACTTTTTGAGACTCAACCTAACAGACTTTTCTTATTGTGTCAAAAATATTAAATCGTATCGAGAGTTTGGTTCAAAATTAGTCGGAATTTTCCGGGTCGTGACAGATGGCACCACCGAATTAGTAACCATGGCATATAACAAAGGAAGCTCATACAACCGAACCTCGGTTAAGTCACTTCTTCAAGGCAGTATATTACTTGTAATCACCGTTAAGAGAAGTTTGGGCACTATCTTTAACCGCTTCTTTTCTAGCGTGAACCTATGCATTAGTGTACCCGGTGGTACATGAAACAACTCCCGAATCATTTCATCATATCTATCCGCTAGAGGTTCAAACAGTTGCTCCCTTGTGGGATAATCATACTCAGTTCGGCCTTGCAAATCAATACCCGCATCATATTGCAAGTCCGAGTGTGCTAATTGGTTGAACGTCTCCATTGTTAGTGGAATCTCCCTGTTATTCACTTTCCCAACTAATCTAAGTGTCCTCGGAAAATCATCTCCTTCTTCCCATTTCAACGTGGACATCCACTTAAGGACATGATTCGAATAAACTACATTATACTTGATCGGGATTTGATTATCATCCCAACCACATATCACTGGCGTAAGCGCCGCCTCCCAACCCCACTTTTGAAAAACCGTAAAGACACCGTACCTTCTCCATGATACCCGAGTTAAATCCCTCTCGTATAACATTCCTTTTAACAACGTGGTCTTTCTTTGCAAGTATAATTGGACTTGTGCCTCATACGGTGCCTCTTTAAGCCTTGGAAAATCCGCCAAGTCCAAGTTAGAATTTGAAGCCTCAAATACTTCTTTACCTTTACCACCTCGTGCTTGTTTCATTATTCCTGAAAAACAACACTTAATCACACAATTAGTGTCCAAATAAACATTCACTCCACATGTAGTTGCTTAAATAATAATCATTCACATTACAAAGCAATACATGCATTCTTAACTTTTATCTTCGAATCTTATTCCAACTTCAATTATAAAAATCATGCACTTTAACTTCTAAAACACCCCACTTCATCACTTCTAAACTCCTAAAGCCATATACATTTACTTATTCATGCTTGCTTCAAGAGACATCACACTTATACCACTAAATTTCTTTATCATCATCAAGGTATGCAATAATCACAAAATTAACTCACTTAACACAATACATAATTGATTTAGACTTAAGAAGTCAAACCTAGTCAACTACTATCAAGTAATTTCTTAAGTTCACCTTAAATCATGAAACAATTATGTAAACATAACCTAACACATGTTATCAAACAAACAAACTCGAATTTAACAATAAATCAATGAAACACTAACAATTTCGAACTTAGACATACCCTAAAACATTCTATTAGACAAACAAAATTAAATAAAATAAGAGATGAACAAGTATACTAGTAAATTCGGACCCTAAACACAATTAACATCAACAATTAAAATTAAACAAAGAAAAAGAGAAAAGAACATAGGAATTGAAGTACCTTGATGAATGATTGAAAAAACTACTCAATTAGTGGCAAGATTTACCCAAAATTGAAAACCCTTGAATTTGGGTTTTTCTCAAGAACACCCAATTAAAACCAAAAATTTTTGATTTTGATGAAGGTTTGATGTTTGGATGATGTTATGTTATGATTATTTGATGGATTATGAGTGGATTTGGTAAAAAAAATCAAAAAATTTGAGTTTTTGGGGGTGTTCTTCGTCGACCGCGAGTATGGAGTAGAAGTGGTTTTGAATTTTTTTTTTTTTTTTTTTTTTATAAATGGAAACCTGATAGTGCTCCAAATGAACATATATTTAGTAGTAATATCCTTCCAATATGTAAAGTTTTCAGTTGCAATTGTTCTATATTCAAGTAATACTCGTTTAAATAAATAAGTGCGAAGACAAAAGGCGAAAACGAAGATTTGAAGACGCAAACGTCCAAAAAGCTCAAATGTACAAGATACAATCCAAGTGGTTCAATTTATTGATGAGAAACGTCTAAAAATGACAAGATTACAAGTTGTGAAACGCAAAGTACAAGATATTAAATTATACGAAAGGACGTTCGAAAATCCGGAACCAGGACCTGAGCCAACTATCAACGCCCGACGCAACGGACCAAAAATTACAAGTCTACTATGCACAAGAATATAATATAATATTTAAATAATTATATAAAATTATATATATATATATATATATATATATATATATATATATATATATAATATAACGTCGACAAGCAAATGGCCAAAAGTTGGTGAGCTGGAGTGCGTCACTCCGCGATCTCGGAGCTGGAAGGCACAATTGCTAAGCGATAGCGGAGCAGCCAAAATCAGAAATGCCTATAAAAGGCACGAGCTTCTGCCGAGTTTGATACACCAAAAAAATAATAATACTCCCTCTGTAATAATAAATATATATATAAAATATATATATATATATATATATATATATATATATATATATATATATATATATATATATATATATATATATATAGTATAGGGTAGTTTTATATTAGTTAGTTTGGGTAATGTAAAGGTTATTTTACGGGTTTTGAAGTCGAAGCTCTGTCCGTGTAACACTACGCGATAAATAATCAATGTAAGCTATGTTCTCCTTTTTAAATTAATGTCTCGTACTTAAGTTATTATTATGCTTATTTGAACCGAAGTAATCATGATGTTGGGCTAAATATTAAAGACGGGGTAATTGAGCTTTGTACCATAATTAGGGTTTGGACAAAAGAACGACACTTGTGGAAATTGGACTATGGGTTATTAATGGACTTTATATTTGATTAATATAGAGATTTACAATTTGACGTAGTTATCTATAACCACATACGCTTGATCGGGTACGGTAGGCGGGATATTTATAAATACTAATAATTGTTCATTTGACCGGACACGGGGAATGGTTTAATAATCAATGGACTCATTAAAACAGGGGTGGATTACATTCAAGGGTAATTGGTGTAATTGTTAACAAAGTATTAAAACCTTGGATTACACACAGTCGATAACCTGGTGTATTCATTAAACAAAGTATTAAGAACTTGTTACAGTTCGAATCCCCAATTAATTGGAATATTTGACTTCGGGTATAAGGTTAAATTTACCGAGCAGTTTATAATTATGACCGATGAACTATTATGGACAAAAACTAGATAGGTTTCAAATACATCCAGGACAAAGGACAATTAACCCAGGACAATTAATTAAAATCAAAACGTCAAACATCATGGTTACGGAAGTTTAAATAAGCATAATTATTTTATTTTATATTTCCTCGTACTTTTATTTTTTTTGTTATTTTAATCATTGTTATTTATTTTACGCACTTTAATTATTGTCATTTACTTTACGATTCGCTTAAAATATAAAATCGATAAACCAGTCATTAAACGGTAAAACCCCCCTTTTTATAATAATAATAATTGTAATATATATATTTATATTTTGTACAAATATAGTTATATAAAAAAATATAGTGTAAAATAAGTCGTCTCCCTGTGGAACGAACTGGACTTACTAAAAACTATACTACTCTACGATTAGGTACACTGCCTATAGTGTTGTAGCAAGGTTTAGGTATATCTCATCTGTAAATAAATAATTAAAACTTGTGTAATTTGTAACGTATTTCGTATTAAAAATATATAACTATTTCGTACCCCCACGCTACAACATCAAGTTTTTGGCGCTGCTGCCGGGGACTCGGCGAAACGCTATATTTTTAATCTATATTTGTATAAATATATTTGTATATAATTTTTAGAAAAACAATATAAAATTAAAAAAAACGAGTTTAAATTGAACCTGCATACTCCGAGATCGCGGAGCTACAAAGCAAAATCCTACGAGATCGCGTAGGAGGACCTGACAGGTCAACCCTAGCATTAATTACGGTTTTAGGGTTAGATTTTTTTAATAATTATTATTATTTAGGTTTAGATTAATTATTTAGTTTAATTATTTTTTAAGTTTTAATTAATTTAGTATTTGTCACATTTAGTTTAATATTTTTTATATAATAATACTATAAAAATAATAATTTTATATAAAATTTTATTTTTATCATTTGTATAATATATCTTTTTATTATTTGTATATTTTTAATCGTTTCGTTCGTAATTAGTTTTAAACTTAGTTCTTGCCGTAGTTATTTTATATTTCTAGATTTTTAGGCTTTGCCGTAAAATCCCTTAAGTGCTTTTTCTTTAGATTAAGATTTAGGCGCTTTAGAATTTTGCGACGCAGTTTTTAGATTTTTGTACCTAATTAAGTTATTGCCGTTTTGGATATAGAATTTCTTTTAAGTTTCAATACCTTTAGGCGCAACTTTTTAGATATAGTTTTTAGACTTTTAAGTTTCGACGTTTTTCTTTCTTATTTTTATTTTTCGACGCGTAATCTTTTTCTTTCTTATTTCTCGACACGCTAGTTTTTAGGACATAGATTTTCTATTTCTTCTCTAAAATTTCAAACGAAAAATTATTTTAAGCGGTTAAATTGATAGACATCCAAATTTTCTGGTTCGTAGTAATAGTTGAATTTGTTAGTGGCAAGTTGTGGGCTTCCGATTTAAAGGGTCCTGGCTACCTGCTGCATCTATTGGCTATTCGAAACGTGGGCAAAATCAGAAAAGTCTATTAATTTGATAACTTATATAATTTTTTATTTATAACTAATAGAATAATTAGCAAATGCACCACATTGTAGCTAAAATTTGGTAATAAGCGCATTATGGAAAATTTCGAGAATATTTTGGAAACTCTTTATGACATACGAAATCAATACTCTCAAACGGGTGTTGATGACAATTCGTTCGGTCAATCTTGGATAACGAATGACGAAACAATAACTGGTTGTGAAATCTGTGGAGATTATCATTCAACATGGGAATGTTATTATTACGTTCCTATGGAAAATTACGCACCCACGGAACCTGAATGGAACGATTATGAGAAATACAATTCAAATTGGGATTATTCCCAAGAATATTTCCAAACTCAACAACCAGAAGACGAGAAAAATTATGTGTCTGAAAATCTATTGGACAATATGAAAATCAAACTCGAAGAACTCGATGCTCAAAATGAACAAATGATAGAGTTTGTAAATCGGCAAGCTGAAACTCTATCAGATTACACACCTGTTAATCTGAAGAGTATTGTGCAAGAAAATCTCATATCATCGAATTTTAATGAATTCGAGAGCTCCGAAATCACCAACTATTCCGATGATACTTTTTATTCAGCTTTACCAATTTCACAACATATCGACACATTAGCCTCTACCGATGAAATCATCGATCAATCAATGATTGAAGAAGAAGTAAGGGTGACAAATTGGTACTCTTGGGAAAACGATAACGTTGAAAATTTTACCCCCGAGACCAAAGTGGAGGAACCGATAAGGACCGTTAATGAAGAAGAATTTGCTTCGATCCAGCCACAACCTTCCAACCCAATATTCTCAATAGACGAGTCATCTACCGAAGATGAACTACGAGCTGTAATAAATAATGACACCTCAGATTTTACCCAATTGGGTAATAGAGGTGAAAACTTTGATCCCGAGAATAAACGGAAGGAAATGTTAGGAATTTTCCACCCTATAGTATGTATGTCAGTGTATATCGATCCATTTGACCAAGAACCAGAAAAGATACATATCCATTTACTAAAAGCTACACTTAAAAAAGAATTAAGTAGTGACGATCGGGTGGGTCTAATCTTTAAACCCATTGGTATATTTTATACCACCCGAGATGTAAATAACTGGCTCACTCGTGGAACTTATTCTACCGACTTCACATGTCGTCAGCTAAGTGTGGGGAAGTCTAACCCCACTTAACATTAAATTAGAGGTTCGGGTTAGTGCATAACTCGTTAATAAAAATGCACGATTAGGGTAAAAGACGTATTTTTAAATATTAGCAAACAGTTCAGAAAAGCAACCGTTTTTGAAGAAAAACATGTGTGATAAAACAAGAAGGAATGAACGATGAGGCGCGCCATCTATCATTCGACGAGCTTTGTAATTAAAAACTGGTATCTTTAACTACTTTTCTACACTAATCACCCTCATGAATTTATAATTATAGTCTGATTTCATGCAAATGAGGGCATTGCATGATCTCAAGTGTGGGGAAGGGTTATAAATTCTCTCGGGTTTATACTTGGCTTATTTTCTAAATTTTATGAAAATTTGAAAAATTTTCAACTAAATGAATTCAAAATCATGTTTATACATATTTATGAACGATAAAACTAGGTGTTAATGCCGAAATTATTATTACCTCGGAAAGGACATAAATTGAGAAACAACTAAAACGCTTGAATTTATTTATTAAGATATAAAAATATGCATGAAAAAAAGCCAAGTGTGGGGAGAATGTACCAAGTTATTCAATTAAAAATTATCTATCACATGTTTCTGTAAAGTTATTGCAGGTGCTTTTGTTTTGGACTAAATTAACTGTTTTACCCAATGAAAGAAAAGATGGATCTACACGATGAATCAATTCAATCATTAAAAGGAAGTAAAGTCTTCCGAAAAAGACACGCGCTTCTTGATTTAGGTCAAGCAGTTGTCGTCCAGACCAGTTGTAGAGTCTGCGAAAAACCTTGAAAAGTTTTCTCAAAAAATCGACTGAAAATCCACGGACCTCAGCATCAAACAGGGTCGCTATGTGGTCAGATTTATCCTAACCATGAGAAGGATTTATCTCGTAAAATGGGAGGGCGCCGTGCAAATTAGCTTGATAAGGCTAATGAATCAGACTCCCAGAAAGGATAATCTCCTTAAAGATTAAAAATTAGCTTTTAAGCCTGATATTACACAATCCTTGAGATTGACCTTAAAGATTGAGAATTACAAACTCATGGAATTCAATGATATCTAAACTCGAGCTTGAACGAGAAAATATTTTGATCAAAATTACAAACCGATTTGTTTTCTGAAAACCTATTTTCAATGCGTTCATTACCATTAAACGTAAAATCCTAGGAATTCACCTGGAATTCATTAGGTCACCTGAACCAAATCGGGTGTCAACCGTAAGAACGGTGGTTGCATAGCATGGTCGGAGACAGGACCTTGTGCCAGACAGAAAAATTATAGGATGATCTTTACTATTGCTCCTACAAAGGATAGTAATAGCATCCGACACGTTTTTGGACCATAATCAAATGCATGTCATTAGACATTGCCTTAACAGTTGCTTGTTCATCGCTTTCCTTTACAACCAGACGGTAGTTTGCCGAAAGGTAATATACGGAGCAAGTATACTGGACATGTTGCTTTCCCAATACAAGGATAGCAAGTGGGTGACACAAAACCATAAGTTTTGAGCTAAAATTTTCAAATCTGAAACCCACAAAACCCACAAAAATATTTTACAAACACCGGTGAAGGGTTATTCCGAAAAACTTATCTAGGGTAAAAGCTAGATTGAATTTTCAAAAGATCAAATGTTTTCATAAAGATCCAATTTCCTAAAGGATCTAAATTTTTATAGTCATGTGGGACTGTAAACCACATCGTTACTATCATTGTTTATACCGCCGTATCAAAATCACTGATGTATAAAGTGTGAAGAATAAAGAAGTGATTCGTGTGATTTAATTTCAAGTTTTGTATTGCTTGAGGACAAGCAACGTTCAAGTGTGGGGATATTTGATAGTGCTCCAAATGAACATATATTTAGTACCAATATCCTTCCAATATGTAAAGTTTTCAGTTGCAATTGTTCTATATTCAAGTAATATTCGTTTAAATAAATAAGTGAGAAGACAAAAGGCGAAAACGAAGATTTGAAGACGCAAACGTCCAAAAAGCTCAAATGTACAAGATACAATCCAAGTGGTTCAATTTATTGATGAGAAACGTCTAAAAATGACAAGAGTACAAGTTGTGAAACGCAAAGTACAAGATATTAAATTATACGAAAGGACGTTTGAAAATCCAGAACCGGGACCTGAGCCAACTATCAACGCCCGACGCAACGGACCAAAAATTACAAGTCTACTATGCACAAGAATATAATATAATATTTAAATAATTATATAAAATTATATATATATTATATTATATAATATAACGTCGACAAGCAAATGCCAAAAGTTGGTGAGCTGGAGTGCGTCACTCCGCGATCTCGGAGCTGGAAGGCACAATTGCTAAGCGATAGCGGAGCAGCCAAAATCAGAAATGCCTATAAAAGGCACGAGCTTCTGCCGAGTTTGATACACCAAAAAAATAATAATACTCCCTCTGTAATAATAAATATATATAATATATATATATATATATATATATATATATATATAGTATAGGGTAGTTTTATATTAGTTAGTTTGGGTAATGTAAAGGTTATTTTACGGGTTTTGAAGTCGAAGCTCTGTCCGTGTAATACTACGCGATAAATAATCAATGTAAGCTATGTTCTCCTTTTTAAATTAATGTCTCGTACTTAAGTTATTATTATGCTTATTTGAACCGAAGTAATCATGATGTTGGGCTAAATATTAAAGACGGGGTAATTGAGCTTTGTACCATAATTGGGGTTTGGACAAAAGAACGACACTTGTGGAAATTGGACTATGGGTTATTAATGGACTTTATATTTGATTAATATAGAGATTTACAATTTGACCTAGTTATCTATAACCACATACGCTTGATCGGGTACGGTAGGCGGGATATTTATAAATACTAATAATTGTTCATTTGACCGGATACGGGGAATGGATTAATAATCAATGGACTCATTAAAACAGGGGTGGATTACATTCAAGGGTAATTGGTGTAATTGTTAACAAAGTATTAAAACCTTAGATTACACACAGTCGATAGCCTGGTGTATTCATTAAACAAAGTATTAAGACCTTGTTACAGTTCGAATCCCCAATTAATTGGAATATTTGACTTCGGGTATAAGGTTAAATTTGCCGAGCAGTTTATAATTATGACCGATGAACTATTATGGACAAAAACCAGATAGGTTTCAAATACATCCAGGACAAAGGACAATTAACCCAGGACAATTAATTAAAATCAAAACGTCAAACATCATGGTTATGGAAGTTTAAATAAGCATAATTATTTTATTTTATATTTCCTCGTACTTTTATTTTTTTATTATTTTAATTATTGTTATTTATTTTACGCACTTTAATTATTGTCATTTACTTTACGATTCGCTTAAAATATAAAATCGACAAACCAGTCATTAAACGGTAAAACCCCCCTTTTTATAATAATAATAATTGTAATATATATATTTATATTTTGTACAAATATAGTTATATAAAAAAATATAGTGTAAAATAAGTCGTCTCCCTGTGGAACGAACCGGACTTACTAAAAACTATACTACTCTACGATTAGGTACACTGCCTATAGTGTTGTAGCAAGGTTTAGGTATATTCCATCTGTAAATAAATAATTAAAACTTGTGTAATTTGTAACGTATTTCGTATTAAAAATATATAACTATTTCGTACCCCCACGCTACAACATCAAAACCCGACCCAGCCGCCTCCTTGCGGTGGGTGGGCGTAATGAGGTGCCCGGTCGCAAAAAACCATCCCCCACATGCGCCAGTATTTTACCTGAATGATTTTTTGGAAAAAGCCAACCGCAAATTGCGGCTGGCCACCGTAATTTGCGGCTGGGAGTGTTTTTTTTTTTTTTTTGAATAGATGTCGGGATTAATTTTTTTCTTTGACCCCCTCCCACACTTAGAGCAAAGCATTGTCCTCAATGCTCTAAAATAGAGATAGTCCATAAGTTTAACCCGACTCCCTCATAAATGTGGTCCTTTTTCCGCTCGTATGTACGAAAAATAAAAACAAACACAAAAATAAAGCTTACAAACTTTACAAGAGGGTGCGGTATTTATTTTCGAGTCGTGCACTCGACTCCTCTTCTGGATTAGCATTTGTCCGGATCATCGGCCCCGTTGTTGCTAGAGCCGAATCCATCTTCCATACGCAGCGTGATCATGTTATCTTCATCTTTAATTATCAAAGTCCCCGTATCAAAATCTAGTGACATTCTTGCTGTTGCTAGAAATCCTCGTCCCAATATAATTCGAGTGTTTGCATCCGGTTCACAATCCATAATGAAGAAATCTTCTTTGTAACCAATACCGTAGATAATGAAAAGAACATCTTCTGCAACCCCGATTGGGTCATCAACCGTTTGATTTCCAAATCGAATACTCGTATTAGTTCGAACCAACTCCCGGATGCCTATTGATTTTGCAACCTTAGTTGGCATCATATTAACACTTGCACCCGAATCTTGCAAAGCCCTGTAAGTCTTCTTCTTTTTAAATTGACAAATAACCAAAAACTCACCCGGATCTCTATACTTAATGCGAGGTTTGAATTCACATTTTGGTTTGGACTCAACGTATTCAACTTCAATTGTCCACCCCTCATCATCAACAAAAGATGTTTTGATGTTATTCATGAATCTTTCTGTGTTTTCTTTTCCCCACATACTTTCAAGCGTCTCATGAATCTCCTCTACATCCACATCCTGTTCTTTTTCTACTTCGGGTGTTTCCATAACCGTGTTAACACAAATGGTTTCATCTTTGATCAAACCCTCATCACTCTTCCTCTTCAATTTTCTTTCCAAGTAGAGATGAAAAGACTTTTCTTCTTCAATTATTTCTAGAAGTACTTCACGTTCTTCCGGACATAACTCGAACAACATCTTCTCGGTTAACTTGTGGTCGCTCCTAGCTTTCTTGAACTCCTTATACTTTCGTTTCATGGAGTCATACATAATTTCAGCTCATTCATCTTCGCTTAACTCAGAGTCTAAGCGTTGATCGAAACGAATACCCCCACACTCAACACTTTGATAGATTTCTTCCATGTTTATAGCATCCTCTACCATTTCTTCACTAACTACTTCATTTATTTTAACCTCTTGTATCTCAAGCATCATACAATAACCCTCATCAAATTCTCTCACAACTATATATGCCGAAGGAAAACGCATATTTTCCGAATTACAAAATCTAAAAGTTCCGTTTCCTCCTTCAAAAGTGATAGAACCTGCACCCGGGTCTATTTTACAATCCGCAGTTGCAATGAATCCACACCCGACTAACAATGAAACATCTTCATCTGTAGGCATATCGAAAATGGTGAATGGTACTTCAAGGAAAACACCTTTCACACTAACCATCACATCACGAAGTACACCAAGTGCCTGACACTTAGTATTATTGCCAAGTGTGATGACCGCATCAGATTTAGTCAACGAACATAAAGAACATTTGTCATGAAATAATCGCTTGTACGTCTCGTATGACATGATATTAATTGTAGACCCCGTATCGGCAATCACCTTGAATTCACGATGATCATTAGCAAAGTGGGGTAAGACCCCAATGAAACTCAATTCGAACAATACTTCCCCTGGATCTTCTTCTTGACGACGGAACTCCGGCCTTCCCTTAACATCTTCTTCCAATGACAACTTTTCATCAAACTCATCAAAACATTCATCTGAAATAACCTCGGACACCTCGTCCTCGGGCGCATCATCAAATCGCCCATCATCATCCCAAACGTCACAATTGGGCATACAACTAATAGTAACATTTTGATCAAGCCACGCTTCAATGTTCTCTTTACTAACATAATTCTTTAATTCATTCACCCGAATTGTTCTAAGTTGATGGACTTTCATGGGTTCAAACCGAATTGTCTCAACTACCCTAACATCATCAAGTGACAAACCGGAAGCAATTTTCAATCGTTGCCCATTAACTAAGAACGGTTCCCCACCTTTTGGATCTTTTATTTCAATTGCCCCATACGGAGTAACCTTGGTAACCACATAGGGACCGTTCCACTTACTTCTCAACTTACCTGCAAATAACTTTAGCCTTGAATTAAACAACCACACACTTTGCCCCACTTCAAACGTCCGCCTTACGATTTGCTGATCATGAAATGCTTTCGTTTTCTCTTTGTAAATTTTTGAACTTTCATAAGCATCGCGTCTCAACTCATCCAGCGCCGATAGGTCTAACTTTCTTGCTTTTCCTGCCTCATCCATGTTCATGTTCACCTGTTTAATAGCCCATTCTGCACGATGCTCAATTTCAACAGGTAAGTGACATGCCTTCCCATAAACAAGTCGATAAGGTGAAGTACCAATAGGGGTTTTATAAGCAAGCCCAAAGCGCATCGTCTAGTCTTAAAGACCAATCTTTGCGATTAGGATTTATGGTTTTTTTCTAAAATCCTTTTTAATTCCCTATTAGATACTTCTACTTGCCCACTTGTTTGGGGATGGTAAGGCGTAGCAATTCGATGATTTACCCCATAATCCTTTAAAAGTTTAGCAAAATGCGAGTTCTTAAAGTGCGAACCCCCATCACTAATTATGGCCTTAGGTACACCATGACGGCAAAAAATATTTTTCTTAACATACTTTAGGACAACTTTGTGGTCATTGGTCCGAGTAGCCTCAGCCTCCACCCACTTGGAGACATAATCAACGGCTACTAGTATATACTCAAACCCAAAAGAAGGTGGAAAGGGTCCCATAAAATCTATGCCCCAAACATCAAAGATTTCACAAACCAAGATTGGGTTCATGGGCATTTCATTACGCTTATAGATTCCCCCCATCCTTTGACACCTAGCACAATTTTTAACATACTCACATGCGTCTTTAAAAATAGTAGGCCAAAAGAAACCTGAGTTGAATACTTTGTACCCGGTTTTCTTGACTCCGTAGTGTCCTCCACATGCAAAAGTATGACAATGAGCTAGAATGTCCTTATGCTCATCTTCCGCCACACATCTTCTTATAATTTGATCGGGTCCAATTCGGTAAAGAACCGGGTCCTCCCAAATATAATGCTTAACCTGCGATAAAAAGTAATCCCGCTTGTGCTTGTTCCAATGTTTCGGTATCTTGTTAGTAACCAAATAGTTAACAATATGCGCGAACCAAGGTACCTGCACAACACAAAACAAACATTCGTCCAGGAAATTCTCCTGAATTGGTTTAGCAGGGTCAAACAGTGGCGGGGGTATCCTAGATAAATGGTCGGCTACCACATTCTCTATACCCTTTTTATCCCTTATTTCCAAATCAAACTCTTGTAGCAACAAAATCCACCTAATCAATCTAGGCTTAGACTCTTTCTTCTCAAGCAAGTGCCTTAGGGCACTATGGTCTGAAAAGACAACTACCTTAGACCCCCACAAATACGATCTAAATTTGTCTAAGGCAAACACTACTGCTAATAATTCTTTCTCGGTTGTGGTATAGTTCACCTGGGCATCCGAGAACGTCTTACTACCATAATAGATAACAACCGGTTTCCTATCAACTCTTTGACCTAAAACAGCCTTGGCTGCAAAATCACTAGCGTCGCACATAATTTCAAATGGTTTGGTCCAATCGGGTGATTGCAAAATGGGTGCTTCGGTCAACTTACGCTTAAGGGTGTTAAAGGCCTCCTTACATTGGTCATCAAAGTCAAAAGGTGCGTCTTTTAATAACAAATTACACAATGGTTTAGAAATAACGCTAAAATCTTTGATAAACCTACGATAGAATTCTGCATGTCCCAAAAACGATCTTACCCCCTTAACATTGGTTGGTGGAGGTAATGTGGAAATAAGTTGCACTTTTGCCCTATCGACTTCGAATCCCCGTTCAGATACAATGTGTCCCAAAACCACCCCTTCCCTTACCATAAAGTGGCTCTTTTCCCAACTAAGGACAAGGTTGGTCTCGGAACACCTCTTTAAAACTTTTTCCAACATACTCAAACACGACTCAAAAGACTTGCCAAATATTGAAAAATCATCCATGAAAATTTCTAAAGACTCGCCTATGAACTCTGAGAAAATACTCACCATACACCTTTAAAAATTAGCAGGTGCATTACATAAACCAAAAGGCATTCGTCTAAAAGTATAAGTTCCATAAGGACAAGTAAAAGTCATTTTTTCTTGGTCATTAGGGTGAATAGGTATTTGATTGTATCCCGAATACCCATCTAAGAAACAATAAAATTTCTGACCTGACAACTTTTCGATGATTTGATCAATAAAAGGCAAGGGAAAGTGATCTTTTGAAGTCGCAGCATTCAGCTTCCTGTAATCTATACATACCCGCCAACCCTTCACGGGACGGGTTGTGATCGTTTCACCTTCCTCAGTTTCCATTACCGTTATCCCAACTTTCTTTGCCACTGTTTGCGTGGGGCTTACCCACTGACTATCCGAAATAGGGAAAATAATCCCTGCATCTAACCACTTGAGAACTTCCTTCTTTACAACTTCCTGCATATTCGGGTTTAACCTGCATTGCGTATCATGAGCAGGTTTAACCTTCAGATCTGTAACTATCCTATGCATACACACTGAGGGACTTATCCCTTTCAAATCAGCTATCGTCCACCCTACTGCGGCCTTGTACTTATGAAGCACTTCCATCAAAGTTTTTTCCTACACACCTATCAAATCTGAAGCAATAATAACTGGCAAAGTGCCGTCAGTACCTAAAAATGCATACTTCAAATGAGAAGGTAAGGGTTTTAACTCAAGAGTTGGTGGTGACTCTAGTGAAGGTCTCGTATTAGTATCAATGGATTTAGGTAATGGCTCAAATTTATGAGTCCACGGTGGCAACCTAGCATCCATTGTACTTGCTACTGCTAATTCTACTGCCTTAACCTCTTCACATTCAACATCCTCTTCGTCACCTAAGCAAAATATTTCTACTGGGTCATTGGTTATTAGGTCAGAAGTATGTTTTTCCACTAATTCATCAATCACATCTATCCGATAGCATTCATGGACATTCGGGGTGTGAAGAGAATTAAAGATATTAATTCTCATCTTGCGATTCCCGAAAGATATGTCCATAGCACCCGTTCGGCAATTAATGTGAGCATTAATGGTGGCCAAGAACGGGCGTATCAAAATTATAGTGGGTTGGGCATCTCTATTCCTAGGTTCAATATCCATAACAACAAAGTCAACTGGGTAATAAAAATCCTCCACTTTTACTATCACATATTCTAATACCCCCTAGGTGTTTTGATTGACTGGTCCGCTAGTTGAATTATTATGTCGGTTCTTTTCATTAAACCCAATTCAGATTGGTCAACTAGACAAAAAGGTAAAATATTAATGCTAGCTCCTAGGTCCAATAATGCCTTTTTCACATTCACGTTTCCTACAGTCACAGCTATCAACGGGGTCCCTGGGTCCTTAAACTTAGGTGGAAGTGTACCCGAAACAAATGCATTTAGGTGCTCGGTTAGCTCCACCTTTTTGAGTAAAGTCGCCCTTTGCTTCCTCTTTTGAGTGCAAAGGTCCTTTAAAAATTTAGCATAAGACGGGACTTGCCTAATAGCATCGAGGAGGGGTAAATTTATCTTAACCTGTTTAAACGTTTCCCACATGTCCTCTGGTTGTGGTCCCTTTTTCCCATAAGGGAACTGGTTTGGGGACTCTAAGGCCTTGGGAAATGGGACGGATTTTGATTCCGTCTCCGATTTCCCGGTCTCATTAACAATTGGGTCCTTATTTTTCACCCCTTCTCCTTGGTCATCGACTTCACTTACCTCTTCCTCATCAAGAACAATAGGAGACTTACTTGGCTCTGGTTGCACTACCTCTTTTTCACCTACCTTATTGTCATACTTATTTCCGCTTCTCAAGGTACCTACTATGTTAACGCTATGCCCTTTTCCCTGATCCTTATGATTTGGATTTAGAATTGTGTAGCTTGGAATTGTACCTGTTTCCCTATTTCCCTTACTTTCCGCTACATTACCGATCTCCTTAGCTAATGCACCAATCGACTTATTTTGCACTTCTATCATTTTTCGCATTTCGGAGATGAAAGCATCCATCTTAGCATCCGAGCTAGATGGCTGATTAATTGAAGTACTGTTTTGATTTTGGTTTTGGTTTTGGCCTTGGTTTTGATAATTGTTTTAGTTTTGGTTTCGGTTGTTGGGATAAGGATTTTGCTAGTTTCTTTGGTAGTTGCCTTGGTTCTGAAAGTTACCCTGGTTTTGAAAGTTGTTTTGTGGTCTAAGTTGGTTCCCTTGGTTAGCATTCAGAGCGTTGTTATTGCTCCAACTAAAATTAGGATGATTTCTCCACCCCGGATTATACGTGTTGGAGTATGGATCATATCTCCATCCCTGAACCTCGTTAACTTGTTCTTCCACTATGTGCTGATTTACCGGTGGAATCCCATTTCTACATCCATATGCAAAGTGAGAAGGATCTCCACAAATCTCACATACTTCCTGAACCTGCGAAACATTACAAGCATGACCCTGGTTTGGGTTGTTAAATATAAGCATTTTCAAATCATCAAATTCCTGCTCTAAGTTCCTAGATGAACCACCCGAATCGAAAACATGATTCACTCGGGAGGTACTAGGTTGTTTACGATCAACCAAAGCTTGGGTTTTTGAACCCTTGCTTAACTGTTCGAAGAACGTCCATTCATCATCACTAGACCGAGTTAAGAATGCCCCACCACTAGCCGCCAAAAGAAACTGCCTATTTTGGGAATCTAAACTATCATAGAAAACTTTAACCAATTCCCACTTGGGTGAAATGTCCAGTTCATATTGATTATAAACGTTCCATATTAATTGATTTCGTTGCGAGGTTTTGACCTCTATATGAGACATTTTTCAAAGACTGCATTCATTTTTAAAACAACCATAACCTTTATTTTATCAATAAAGGTTTTAAAAACATTACGTAGATTATCAAATAATGATAATCTAAAATATACTGTTTACACATGACCATTACATAATAGTTTACAATAGAAATATATTACATCGACATATGTTTCTTGAATACAGTTTTTACACAATATCATACAAACATGGACTCCAAATCTTGTCCTTATTTTAGTATGCAACAGCGGAAGCTCTTAGTAATCACCTGAGAATAAACATGCTTTAAACGTCAAAAAAATGTTGGTGAGTTATAGGTTTAACCTATATATATCAAATTGTAACAATAGACCACAAGATTTCATATTTCAATACACATCCCATACATAGAGATAAAAATCATTCATATGCTGAACACCTGGTAACCGACATTAACAAGATGCATATATAAGAATATCCCCATCATTCCGGGACACCCTTCGGATATGATATAAATTTCGAAGTACTAAAGCATCCGGTACTTTGGATGGGGTTTGTTAGGCCCAATAGATCTATCTTTAGGATTCGCGTCAATTAGGGTGTCTGTTCCCTAATTCTTAGATTACCAGACTTAATAAAAAGGGGCATATTCGATTTCGATAATTCAACCATAGAATGTAGTTTCACGTACTTGTGTCTATTTTGTAAATCATTTATAAAACCTGCATGTATTCTCATCCCAAAAATATTAGATTTTAAAAGTGGGACTATAACTCACTTTCACAGATATTTCCTTCCTCGGAAATAAGACTTGGCCACAGATCGATTCACGAACCTATACAAATATGCACATATATATCAAAGTATGATCAAAATATAATTACAACCATTTTTATTATGTTTCAAAGATTTGAGTGTATTAAGTCAGCTGTCCTCATTAATAACCTACAACTAGTTGTCCACAGTTAGATGTACAGAAATAAATTGATATATATTATCTTGAATCAATCCACGACCCAGTGTATACACGTCTCAGGCTAGATCACAACTCAAAGTATATATATTTTTGGAATCAACCTCAACCCTGTATAGCTAACTCCAACATTACTGCATATAGAGTGTCTATGGTTGTTCCAAATAATATATATACATAGGTCGATATGATATGTCAAAACATTTGCATACGTGTCTATGGTATCCCAAGATTACATAATATATTAGAATACATGTATAATACAATATAAGTTAGCTAGGATATGATTTGTATAGATTTGTTAAACATTTCCCGTAGCTAAAAAGATCAAAAATATCCAATCTTGTTTTACCCATAACTTCTTCATTTTAAATTCGTTTTGAGTGAATCAAATTGCTATGGTTTCATATTGAACTCTAATTTAAGAATCATGGATTCTTAAATATAGGTTTATAGTCAGAAATTTAAGTTACATGTCAATTACTAAAGAGGTAGTCATTTCCGTCGAAAGAACGACATCTTGATGACCATTTTGAAAAACATACTTTCACTTTGAGTTTAACCAAGATTTTTGGATATAGTTTCATGTTCATATGAAAAATAATTTTCCCAAAAGAACAACTTTTAAATCAAAGTTTATCATAGTTTTTAATTATCCAAACCAAAACAGCCCCCGGTTTCACTACGACGGCGTATATCCAGTTTTATGGTGTTCATCGTGTTTCCAAGTTTTAAATCATTAAGTTAGCATATCATATAGATATAGAACATGTGTTTAGTTGATTTTAAAATTCAAGTTAGAAGGATTAACTTTTATTTGCGAAAAAGTTTAGAATTAACTAAACTATGTTCTAGTGTTTACAAGTTTAAACCTTAGAATAAGATAGCTTTATATGTATGAATCGAATGATGTTATGAACATCATTACTACCTCAAGTTTTCTGGATAAAACTACTGGAAATGAGAAAAATTGATCTAGCTTCAAAGGATCCTTGGATGGCTTGAAAGTTCTTGAAGCAGAATCATGACACGAAAACAGTTCAAGTAAGATTTTCACTCGAAATAAGATTGTTATAGTTGTAGAAATTGAATCAAAGTTTGAATATAAATATTAAATTGAATTAGAAAGATAATCTACTGTAAATAACAAAGGTTCCTTGATCTTAGATGATTACTTGGAATGGATTAGAAAGCTTGGAAATAGACTTGCAAACTTGGAAGTATTCTTGATTTTTATGAAACTATACTTATGGAATTTATGAAGAACACTTAGAAATTGAAGATGGAACTTGAGAGAGATCAATTAGATGAAGAAAATTGAAGAATGAAAGTGTTTGTAGGTGTTTTTGGTCGTTGGTATATGGATTAGATATAAAGGATATGTAATTTTGTTTTCATGTAAATAAGTCATGAATGATTACTAATATTTTTGTAATTTTATGAGATATTTCATGCTAGTTGCCAAAGGATGGTTCCCTCATGTGTTAGGCAACTCACATGGACTGCTAAGAGCTGATCATTGGAGTGTATATACCAATAGTACATACATCTAAAAGCTGTGTATTGTACGAGTACGAATACGGGTGCATACGAGTAGAATTGTTGATGAAACTGAACGAGGATGTAATTGTAAGCATTTTTGTTAAGTAGAAGTACTTTGATATGTGTCTTGAAGTCTTTCAAAAGTGTAAGAATACATATCAAAACACAACATGTATATACATTCTAATGGATTCGTTAAGTCTTCGTTAGTCGTTACATGTAAGTGTTGTTTTGAAACCTTTAAGTTAACGATCTCAATTAATGTTGTTAACCCAATGTTTATTATATCAAATGAGATGTTAAATTATTATATTATCATGATATTATGATGTATTAATATCTCTTAATGTGATATATACATTAAAATATCGTTACAATGATAATCGTTACATATAAGTCTCGTTTCGTAATTCTTGAGTTAGTAGTCTTGTTTTTACATATGTAGTTCATTGTTAACACACTTAATGATATATTTAAATATCATTTTATCATGTTAAATATAGTGTTTCAATATCTTAATATGATACATATGTATTTAGTAGACGTTATCATAACGATAATCGTTATATATATCATTTCGAGTTTCTTAACTTAGTAATTTCATTTCTTATGTATATCACACATTGTTAATATACTTAGTGAGATACTTACTCATCATAATCTCATGTCAACCATATATATATGTCTATATATACCACAACATGTAGTTTTTACAAATTTGTAACGTTCGTGAATCGCCGGTCATCTTGGGTGATCAATTGTCTATATGAAACTTATTTCATTTAATCAAGTCTTAACAAGTTTGATTGCTTAACATGTTGGAAATATTTAGTCATGTAAATATCAATCTCAATTAATATATATAAACATGGAAAAGTTCGGGTCACTACATTGGGTATCTCATGGTGTGGGCATGCCCTAAGTAACTCCTTCAGACGTTCATACGCTTCATGAAATAATTCACCCGGTAATTGTTTAAAAGATTTTATTTGCGTAAGCATGTCTGAAGTTTTACTTATGGGGTAAAATTCCTCTAAAAATCGTTTTTTCATTTCCTCCCAAGTATTAATACTCTGAGCGGGCAAGGAGAGAAACCATCTTTTTGCCTTATCCTTAAGTGAATAAGGAAATAATCGAAGACGTACCTCATCATTAGTGAAACCGTTTACCTGATTAGTAGCACATATCCTATTAAATTTAGTTATGTGTTCATATGGTTCCTCATTAGCCATACCTCGGTAGGTTGGCAAGATCGAAATGAGTTGAGGTCGGACCTCAAATCGTCGGTTGTTTCCTCCTGCCGGTGCAGGATAAACAATGGGTGAATGATCCTCAAAATCACCCGGTTGGTAGTAGGTGTCTACTCCTCTTGGTCGTTCGGCCATCTCGTCTCATTGATCAAAAACTTCCTCTTCAATGTCAGACTCTGACTTAGGAGAGTTTGGTGGAACAATCGGATGTGTCTCTAACTGTGGATCTAACTGTGGTTGAGTGGATGCTGAAGCCACTGTCGAACCCTTTAAGATTCTTGTAGCTTTTCGATTAGCTTTTGTAGATTTCTCGATTTTCAGGTCTAAAGGCTTAAGATTTTGATCTCCCAAACTCCGAGTTTGCATACACTAACCTGCACTTCAACAAAAACAAGAACACCGAGCGTAAAACTGACAAAAACAAAATAAACAAAACACTATTTTTGGATTTTTATTGGTTTTATAATTTTTATGGTTTTTCTAATTTAACACGAAAGCAATAAAATAAGAGCTTGCAATCAAGCGCACACTTCCCCGGCAGCGGCGCCAAAATTTGATCGGTGTTGAAGAGCCGGTCAAAAATAGCCTAATTACTCTACTTTAGATAGGGTAAGCAGGATTCGTTCCACGGGAAGCTATGGTTAACTAGCAAGCAATTTCAGGATTTGTTTGTTTGTGATTAACTAAAATTAACTAAAGTAAAGACTAGATTAACAATTACTAAGCAAGTGTAAACTTTGAGTATTTAAGAGCATAAACAACGAGCTAATTAAAAAGGTTGTAATCAATTGGATGGAAGTCTTTATCCCTTCACAATCTCAATCTAACATGCATTCATTCAAACAAGTATTATGTTTTCAAGTATTGATCAAATCTGATAGACAAGATTTCTTAGGCTTATCAATTCTAACTATCTTGGGATTGAATCATGCAACCTAGACACTATGTCTTTATCCTTAATCTAATTAACATTAAGTTGGATCAAGAACACAATGTTAAATCACTATAATTCAACTTGCAATAATCACAATCAATAATACTTGCATTGATAAATAAACAAATGGTTTATAATACCACAATTTAAAAGACATAAGTTTCATAACATTACAAACCACATAAACTTGAATGAAAAGAATACATGTATCAATTGTTCATGGAAGGAATAAAGTGAAAGAAACTAGACAAGCATGTTGGTGATGATGATCATGGTTGCTTCTTGAAGTTGCATGAAGAACACTCCTTGAAACCTAGCATGAATCTTGATTTGATGATGATTAATGGTGTTTTTGTGTGTTTGATGCTCTAAAAACTGATGGAAGATGATATAAATTCGTAGCCTAGGGTTTCTATTATATAGGGGTGAAGTAGGTAACCCCCAAGCATTAAATCCCTCAAATTCGGCCTTAAATTTTATCCAAAAATAGTTCCAGCCGCAAATTACTCTCACCGGGCGCCTACATGCGCCCAGCCGCAAAAACCAGCCGCCTCCTTTTGTCAGCTTTCCACCTGAAGATGTTTTGGCACCCATCAGGCGCCTCCTTGCGCCCCCAGTCGCCTCCTTGCGGCTGGGCTTCCGTTTTTTCATTTTTTTCTTGTTTTTAACCCCCGTTTTCGCGTTCTCGTCCCAAATCGTTACTCGTTATAAAAACCTCATGAAATAACTTTCTAAACCTCAAATATACACGTAATATCCACCTCTTAACATCGATAATGATCGGCGTTTAAGACCCGATCAAATACCCTTTTGTAATTGGTTTAGAAATCATGAGAGGTTAGGGCCGAATATTGAAGCGTGCAAGACGTACGGTCGCACATGGCCCAATATGTATAGAGGCCTAAAAAAGTAGCCTAATATTATATATATAGCCATAAGTTCACACGAGAACCACAAAAAAGGCGAGAACCGCGAGAACTATTAATTTACTAAGATTTTCACATGTGAATAAATTGAATCACTCATAAATGTTAATAGAGAGTAAGAATGGACATAAAATAGTTTGAAAAAACGTATATTTTACCTATAGAATCAAATATATAGTTTTCTGTTCACATGTGCATACATGTTTGTGTAACATGTGAACACTTTATATAATTAACAATTTAACATGTAATTTGTGATAATGAACATATATTTGTTAATGATATGAACATTTATTAACATTTGCATGTAATTTGTTGCATATAAATGCATGAAAACTATGAAATTCAAAAGTTCTCGCAGTTCTCATCTTTTTTGTGGTATTTCTTTTTAAAGGGTTCATTTAATTATTGAGCAAGACCCATTAAATTTAACAGGACGGCCCTGTGGGAGGTCGAATATTTCTTGGGTCGATTAGCTAGAAAAGCCTTTGTAACTTTTGTTTTTCGACCGTTTTTCGGCCCTGTGGGAGGTCGAATACCCTTTGACGTGTCTAACTTATGAAACTGTAACTATTTGGGTCGAACATATACACACAAACGTACATGCCCAATAAATAGTTCACAATGGAACTCAAACTCATACCTCGATAGCGCTAGGCTATAAGCCATATAGTATGACTTTTTATATTTTACACCTTTAATACGTACCATATCAATATTAGAAAATTAGTATTGTTATTATTATTATTGTTGTTAGGAATAAAGCACGTGATCCTAACAAAACTTGATAACCCTATGTTATCAAACCCACTGACAACAAACGGATCAAAGTGAAAAACACAAAGAAAAATAACAAAAACGATTAAACACGAGAATATAATGAGGTTATATGTAATCACGAATGATTACTTAAATCCCCGGCCACCAAAGAGAGTTCTTTTATTGATAATTTTCATAGATACATGTATGGGTTATAATAGGATGTTTAAATATGCAAAACTCAACAAGGGAACAAGTTAGCGAACAAGAAAACGTGGTTTTGGAAACTTTGGCCGTCAAATCCTAACTCGCGATCTCGAGTCACCTCCTTTGTATATTCTCGCGATTGCGAGAAGCACATCGAGCAGAAACTCCAGTCGCGAGTTTTAGGCTCGCGATCTCGAACCCGTGCAACAGTTTTTCTGTTTTCTTGAATCATTGTTTAACTCGATTCGCACTCCCAACAATCTCCCACTCGAAGAGAATTTTAACCTAACATCATCATTACTATCATCATCCCACAACAACAACTTGACCTGCTAATAATACCTCCTTTTGATACGGCCGGATTTGAACCTGAATCACGTCGCAATTCACCCAATAAACTTCGAGCAAGTGAAGTCTTTCGACATCAAAAAATACCGCTGAGCTATAATTCGATCCTTTTGTTACTAGCTTGGGAAACAAGAACTTCTCTTTGGCTATGACGCCTACCTCCTTAGTTTTGGAGATAACAGGTCGTTTGAGTCCGACCCGACCCATTCAACTCATCGCCCAAGCGATCCACCCATACACAATATCATCCACCCGATTTAACTTTTCAATAAAGAATAAACCCGCCGGTAGAACGAACACATGGACATTACCGATTAATACCTTGCACGAGAGCACTTTTGCACACGTAATCGTCCACTTTAACACCATTGGTTTTACCATTGAAACATCGACCATATACATGTGCACGTCTTTTAACAAACCCAAATTTTCATCCCGAGTCAACTTACAATGTACAGATGTATCATTAACCATGACTCTTAAGAAAACCCCTTGTTCATCAACATCGACCGACCGCAACAAAGTTGCCATTGGAGAAGATCTTCCCGAAGTGACGAAAGCTCTAGTGTACCCAATTCGACCCGAATTTTCACTAGCTTCAACTTCCTTTGAGCTCCCACTCAAACAAGATCCCTAAACAATACCGGAAATCATTAGCACAATAGGACTTTTGACATCCACAAAATCATCTAGCCATTCATCCTTAGGAACTTCACCATATACATGGTTCCCCTTTTATACCCGCGAGCGACTACATAATATCTCTTAAACAATACCCACTTTTGATCTCCAAATAAGACATGACAATTATCGTCATCCAATTGCCTAATCGAGATCAATCGACTCTTGAGCTTTCGAACGAACCGCACATTCCTAAATATCCAAGCATAATTCAAGTGTCTAACCACGAGATCACCAATACCCGCAATATCAAGTGTACTCTCATCCGCAACTCGAACCTTACCGGAGTATTCCTTTAAGTTCACCATCGCGTTCATGTTTGAGGTAACTTGATATGAGGCACCCGAATCTAGAACCCAATATTCGTCAAAAACCTCTTTTTGGCGCATCAACGCATCGTAGATCACCGTAGTCACATGCTCCCGCCCGACTTAAGACTCGGGAACTTTGACTTATAGTGACCAACTTGTTGACAATTCCAACATACCACGTTCTTGCTCCTTGATGGACTTCTTGACCTAGCTTTTCCCCGACTATTACTTAGAACCGAACCCGAACCTCCATTCGAATCTTTCCTACGAATACCTTCACTAAGAATCAAATCCCGAATTCCCTCAAAAGTTAACTTAGTAGTTCCAGAAGAACCACTAACCACCGTACCCGTACTGGCCGAACTATCGGGCAATGAAGATAGCAAAAAATAACGCCTCAAGCTCATCATCGAATTTAATATTCACCGATTTCAACCGAGTTAAAATCAAATTCAATTCGTTAACATGATCCGCCGTCGAAGAACCCTCCATCATGCTAGCATTCACCACTTGTTTGGAATACAACACGTGAGCCCTAACAAGACTTGAAACCCAAGGTTATCAAACCCACTGACAACAAACGAAATAAAGTGAAGAACACGAAGAAAAATAGCAAAAATGATAAAACACGAGAATATAACGAGGTTATATGTAATCACTGCCAATAATTGTTACACTAAAATTGATTGTATTAAATCATCAATGTTGGAAACGCTAAAAAGGTTTAACATGATTAACATGGGAAGTTAACATTTCATTGATATGTTATATAAATGTTAGTTATAAAGACATAAGTTATGTTATGAGAATTTTATTATTAGGGGTGAGCATGGAGAGGTTTGGGACGATTATGTATGATAACCACCCTCATGATCAATACTTATGTTAATAAAACATTTTAATTGTTCGGTTCGGTTAATAATGATTTAATTAATTCGGTTAAACTATTTAACCACTTGATATAAAAAAAAACTGTTAAATAGTTAACCATTTACGCGTAAAAATGAGTTTGAACCTAATTATATTAAAACAAATATAGTATTTAAATAAAATTTATTTCAAAGGGGACAATGACTGAACGACACCCTTTGTATTTTTTTATAAAGCAAACTTTTAGTTATATAATAATCGATAAATACACTAATACACATTTTACTTTTCGAATGAACAATGGAGCTTAAAACCATACATACACTATAAACATACACTTCACATACAAAATGTCATGAGGACAAAACCATGAAGCACATCCAAAAACAAATCGACTAAATAAATAGTCTTCCGTTAGAAGATAGGACTACACACTATGTATTTACAAATTTCGTAATAAACAAGTTATATTTTATATGATTAAACAAGTTATCAATCAAATTACGAATACGTAACTTTATAAGTGTAATATATAAGGGATTATTTCATTATTTTTTGTATGATTATAATGAAGAGGGTGCGGTTAATTTGGGGCGGGTATCACTTATTATTATAACCGGCCCACAAATTTCTGTTAATTCAAAAACGTTAATCGAGACTTTGATTATGGGTTTGGTTTGGTTTAATCGGTTAATATGGTTCAGTTTGATTAATTCGGTGTTTTGCTCGCCCTTAATTACTTTATCTTTATTCACAAGACAAAAAAAGAGTAATAAATTATTTTAATATTACTTAGATGTCGTGGTTTTAACTGGTATATATTCTCTCAAACGTTCAACCTAACTAGCGCTTAACCGTGGATGTTTTTCGTTGCTTTTGATGTTGGGACTCACTATATGGACATAAGTTCGAGTCTCGTTCATATCAAAAATTTGCACATCTAGCCACAGTGAGATTAGTCTCATTCTCGTCTCTTATGGGGTATTCGGTGGAGGTATTTCATAGTTATTCAACTCTTACGGGGGTGATTTTGGTGGGTTTACATATAAGATGAAGATTTTGAATTTCACGGATTCTATTAAGGCTGTTGAGTCATTGGATGAGTATAATATCGCTCCATTTATACATATTTTTAGTCATTATATGAGTTCCCAACCTTATGGTGTTGGATGGTTTTTGAAGATCTTTCGGTGCGTAATCAATCAAAGTGATGATTTAGAAGATAAAATGGTTTGTTGGAGCTTTGTTGAAGATTTTAGCAAGATTTCAGCTCAAAATACGTTGAAATATAGATTCTAGATGAGCAACGAGAAATTTACCTTCAGCCTGATTCTCGTGGTCGCGAAATTGTTCTTGTGGTCGCAAAATGAGTCTTATGGTTGTGACTTGTTGAGTGGTGCCCGCAAAAACTTTATTAAAGAGCAGCTCGAAATTGCTGAACCAATCGAGGTAGCGAGAATTTAATCGCGATCGCGAGAAGTTACTTTTAAGAAATTGTGGTCGCGAAAATGAAAATCAACATTTCGCGACCGAGAAGTTTCTAGTCGCGGGCGCGAAAATGATTCGGTCAGCGGGTCCAATTTTTCATCTATAAATACAACGGGTAATCCCTAACTTTGGGTATGACTTTACTTCATGAAAAATTAATTTCTATAGCAGCTTTAGGTCGTCTTTTGAGAGTTTTTCATGATTGTTTTTGTGGTTTAACACTTAGCTTACAAATTGTGGTTGTGTTTAATCATTTTGTAACAATTACTCTTTTTCTCTTGATTAATACTATGATTCTTAATTATTATTCTTCGTGTATGACGATTTCTTTTATTACCATGTCTAGCTAAATCTTTATGTATCTACTTATATAATTGAACCTTGGTGATAGATAGTTTATATTTTTGTTTTATATAATTGATTAACTGCTCATGATTATGTCTGATTGAAGAACCACCGTTATATATGCGTATTAATTAGTTTTATCGCAAAATTGTTGATTGTTCAACGACAATTGAATGAATAATTTAGAATTCATTGAATTACATAAGTGACACCAAACTATAACTAGACGATTAGCGATTAAACTATTGATTTGCTGAAATAATTGTGAGGTAGTAAAGGGTCACCAAAATAACCTAAAATCGGATTATATTCTTGAGTAGTTTGAAGTTATTTGATTGTGTGCTTAGTTAAAAGATCCATTTTTGTTAGTATTATTCCGTTTGAACTAGTTACATAAGTTAGTAAGTTAACGACAGTTAGGTTGCAAAATATTGCTTGTGCTTCAACACCTAGAGCGATCTAGACAATTGTGTAACTGCATGCGAGACACAAGAGTAGGAACATAGTTCGTGATTGATTTGCGTTTAGTACTTACAGTCGTGTGGCTATAATCGGGACACCAGTGTAGCCTATGTTTTATGAGAATAAGAATAGACTAAGTCACAAAGTTATTTAATTAATGGTGAATTAACTTGTATCTAGGTTAGCGACATCTCCTATGATAAATAACTGTTACTAAATTGTGAGAATCGACGGATAATTGCCGTATCACCACGCACATTTGCGATTATTATAAAAAGGGTTAACAAACTATCCTAGTCAAGAGAACTGACTTCGGCCTCTTCATTGATTTCTTGTTCTTTTTACTTTGCGCATTATCTTAGTTCAATACATATACATATTCATCTTAAAACCCGCTTTAATTAGGTTAATTATTAGTTTTAAATTCTTAAATACTCTGCTTCTCGGGGAACGAACCGGGATTTACTATTAACTTCTACTACCACGGATATGATAGTTGCCTATATGTGTGATAGTTTTTAGTGATATTTAAAAGTTAGATTTCACACATGAATGTCCAATCTTCAAGCATGTGACTCACTTAAATCTTTAAATTTTTAGAGTTGAAGGCAAGCTGTTAAATCCTAAGAACAAAAGGTAGAAGAAGATCACTCCAAGTTCGGAATTGAAAATACTTAGTAGCTTTATGGCGAGTTTTAAAGATGAGAATAGTGAAGGATCCCCTAATAATTGAGTGGTTCAACATGTTTTGTTTCCTTACTGTTTGTCTTTGACCTTGTTATTTTTTGTAGTCTTTGTAATACGGTGTTTGTTTTGTGCTTTTCTTTTTGTAATTAGGCCTGCTTTTGGTGGTAGTTTGTTGCCATGGTGGTAGTTTGCTCCTAGATTATGCCGTTGTGTTTATTTTTCGTTTCTCAACTTCTTAGTCGTGATGTTCACCATTGGTTGTATATTATCTGTTTATTTTTCTTTAATTTATTGATGATAGGTTTCTAAATTTATTATATATATTCATATTCATGTTTTCAGCAAAAAAACAACGATCTTCCAAACATAAATTTCAACTATAAATTTTTCTAACTTAGAAAAATATACTAAACACACTTAAAAAAATATGTAAGTTATCGGCCATTTACTTTTTCAAAATTAAAAAACTCAAATGCAATGAAAGCTACAAAAATCTCAACCAAACACTTTTAGATTATAACGAGTAGACTTTTTTTGTGCCGTTGGTCCCTCCATTATACACCAACTAGTGAACAGCACCCCTTTCGTTTTTTTTCCTGCTTACAGCATCCCTCTATTTTACAACTTTGTGTTTCAGTGTCTCTCCATCAACCATTCGTTAGAAATGCCCGTTAAGTCATGACATGTGCATTGCATGTGAGGGTAAAATCGTCTTTTCATCTTTCTTCTTTATCTAAATCTGAAGTTTGCTTAACATGTTCTTCCCCAAATTTACAAACCCTAATTTTTTTTAAAAATAAAACAAAAAACTAAAACTTAAACCTAAATCCACACAAATTTTATTTATTTCCTTACCATAATTTGTAAAACTAAACTTAAATTAACACAAAATGAATTACCCTTAAAACATAGGTATATGATTGTGGCATAAGTTCTACAGCTCGTTTGTACATGTAACCATAATTTGTAAACCTAAATCCACACAAAATAAAACATAAGTATAACATCAATTTCATGATTAACCTACATCAGTATCACAAACAGTCAGCGGTGGTGGCGGTTGTGGTTGCAAGTGCGAATCACACATCTTCAAGTGTGCGAATTTGATTCAATATCAAGCTGAGCGAATCTAGCAAACATCCTAGTCCGTATCATAACTGCTTCTTATCATAACCGTCTTCATCTTCATGAAGATGAAGAACAAAAATTCTTCAAACTTAAATCTGATGCAATATCACTTCGAAATTGAATCTGTAAGCTTCCAATAGCAGCAATTAACACTGTATGTGAAGAATCATTCACCAAAAATATCTTCGAATTCACAAAATTAAGATGAACAGGGCCGAAAACTTCATATGAACATGAATATTGAATTTCGTTTTCGGACACTTTCAATAAGTGATTCCTTCATGAAAAATTCTTATAATCACCATTAGAACCTTCGTGAATCATCCTTCTAACCTGAAACACATTGATTCATCCGAATCAAAAAGTTTACCAAAAGTGTAGAATCGTTGACCTTAAGATCGTGAAATCTGTAGCAGTTTGTAATCTGATTTGAAGATACACGAAACTTCAGGAAGAGATCGTGACTCTGAATAACCATGTAATTCGATTTGAACATAGTTGAATCACTCCGGAGATCACAACGAGTTGAATTTTCGGTTAAGATGATGACCAGGATCCGATTTGATATGATTCCGTTATTGTTAATGGATTCTGATGATCGATGAACATTTAGAAAGGTATACGGATCATGAATCTGTTCTTCGTTTGTTGTATGAATCACCAAAAAGAATTATGAATTTGACTCATAATGATGACGATGATATAGCACTCGTGACAGTAGCAGCAAAGTACATATTTGTCTTTATAAAAAGACGAATTATCCTCACATGCATAGCACATGTCATGACTTAACGGATATTTTTAACGGATGGTTGACGGAGGAACTCTGTATGTTTAAATGAGATAATGGAAGGATGCTGTAAGCAGGAAAAAAAACTGAAGGGATGCTGTTTCCTATTTGGTGTATAATTGAAGGACCAACGGCACAAAAAAGTCTAACTAGTAAATAAAATCGAAGTAAAAAACATTGGTCTACACATAATAGGTTCTATTTTTCCTTGGTCATTTTTCTTAAAATCGAAGTAAAAAGTCTAACTAGTAAATAAAATCGAAGTAAAAAACATTTGTCTACACATATAATAGGTTCTCTTTTTCCTTGAAGTCATTTTTCTTAAACCGCAAACATTTTATGTACAATCACACGTTCAACCACGTTAAATTATATTGCATTCAACTTATGTGTCATGTCAACTTATGGGAATGGGGGGCTAAATATTGGGTCTTTAAAAGGGAAAAATCTTGCTTTATTGGGAAAATGGTGGTGGAGGTTTAAAACCGAAACCAACTCTTTTTGGGTCAAAATAATTCGTAGCATTTACGGTCCGAGTGGCGGCTTGGAAATTGGGAGTGATCTTGGTCATTCCCCGTCTTCAGGCGCTTGGAAAAATATTATCATTGCAGGTAATCTAATTGAAGATCTTAATATTCCGTTTCGGAATACTTTCTCTAAAAGTGTTGGAAACGGGTCAAGCACATCCTTTTGGAACGAGCAGTGGATCGGCAACAATAAATTAAGTGAAAGGTTTCCGCGTCTTTATAGGCTGGAGAAGTCACCAGATGCACTTATCCGAGATCGCATTGACACGTCTGAACCAAATTCTGTCTTTGCATGGGACTGGTCTCGGGTCCCGGGTGGACGCACTGCAGGCGAGCTGCAGAATTTAATTAGTATGCTTTCCGAATTCGTGTTTGATTCAGGAAGTGTAGACAAGTGGAAGTGGTCCTTAAACTCAAATGGTATCTTCACTGTTAAGGTTCTGTCCTCACATCTCGATGAACAAATTCTATCGGGTAATACTTATTTGAACGAAACTCTTCGCAACAATTTGGTTCCAAAAAAACTTGAGATCTTTGCATGGAGGGTTTTGAAGTATCGGATCCCCGTTCGATTAGAACTCGACAAACGGGGTATTGATCTCCATACCGTTCGGTGCCCAATTTGTGATGACGATTTAGAAAGTGTGGAGCATTCCTTAATCTTTTGCAACATTTCAATGGATATTTGGTGTAGAGTCTTTAATTGGTGGCGGCTAGGTAACTTCTCAAATCTAAGCATTAGTGAAATTCTTCGAGGAAACGCTTCGGTTCCAATGACTAGCTTCGGGAGATTAATATGGCAAGCGGTCGAGTGGGTTTGCGTCTACTACATTTGGAAGAATCGCAACAATTTAGTCTTTCGCGGGAAATCATGGACAACCCCGGTTATGTTGAATGAGATCCAAATCAAATCCTTCGAGTGGATCTCAAATCGATCGCGCAAAAAGAACTTCGATTGGACTACATGGTTGAGTGATCCTAGCATTTATCTGTCATCTATATAATTGTATGTTTGTCTCGTGTTCCTAGTGGGTTTGCTTCGTGTATTTGTTTTGGGTATGTCTCGTGTGTCATCTATATATTTGTATGTATGTCTCGTGTCGTGTGTCTAGTGAGTTTACTTCTGTTTGCTTGCTGTCTCTGCAAGCTTCTGTTGTAAATATCGTGGTCTTTGAGTAGCCTGGGCTGGCATTTTTGGCCCTCTGCTCCTTGTGTTGTTTCTTTCCTTTGATAATGATATCCTGCTTTTCAAAAAAAAAAAAATTATATTGCATTCAATTACTATTTATTTACTATGCTACTCTAAATAATTAACAAAAGCCTTAACCTTGTGATAAATTAAACCTTAACATGTACTTCGTAATTCGGGTACTAGCAGATTCCACAAACAAACAGTGAATGATTCATCATCTTTATCAAAAAAGTATGTTAATGTTATTATGTTACTAGAAAAAAAATGTTATTATGTTACTAGAAGAATGAATGAATGATAAAGAATAAGTATTTAGTGATCTAAATTATATATGCTAACAAAGATAAACTTTGATCAAATGAATTAGTGGCACGCTAACGTTATCATCGGGATATTTTCCGATGATGGTCCCGGAGTGTGGGGCCCAGTCGCCACTGTACACGCGTCAACACCGAGCACTCACATAGAAGTGACCCGCTTTCTCCCGCAAAAAAGAATCGAACAAAGTGGAACCCATGGTACCCCACCACACAAACAATCAATCAAATAACTATGTCTTTTAACAAATCTAATATATACATTTTCAGAACACTACATTAATTTTGCTAAGAAATTGTACAAGTTAATTACTGTATATGAGTTATTATATCTTGGTGACAATAGTTTATGATCTGAAAATAGCAATTTCCTTTTTTTTCAAAAACTAAACTTTTTTGACTTTATTTTATAACAGCCGTGTTGGACGCAACTCCACGATTGAGAGAGATAGGTGGGGCCAGATGGTCCCACGTGGCGCTTTGTAATACATAGCTTAAAGTCAAGAAAATCTCCAATCAGATGCGAGCCGTGTGTCGATTGGTAACTGGATAAATAATCATTTTATCCTAAACTGTATCGTATTAATAAACACGTGTCAATTACTTATTCATTTATCATATAACAATTGCTTAGTAAAATTGCATTAAAAGATAGGAGTAACATTATATTATACATATATACAGCAAATTTGAGTTTGAGTTACTATTTATGAATAGTAATCAACTTTATGCTTAGAGGAGTTGTACATTACGTTTAAATCGTTGTACCAACTAGCACCTTTTATCACCAAATGTCAAACATCCTAAACTCCAAAGCTAAAGTGAAACTTACATATTTCTAAATAATAAAACTTAAAAAAAGGGTGAAACTTACATATTTCTAAATAAAAAAACTTAAAATAAAAAAATTATCCAAATCTTCAACGGACCACATCTTCTCGCTCGCCACGCGTTATATTTTTCGAAACCACGGTTCAACTCGAAATAATTTTATGAACACAGCGCAACTACCTATCCACAAAATGGACGTTTTTCAAAAAACGCTAAATATCTCGGGCTATTATGTTTTAGGGTGCCTTATTAAATTGTGTTAATATATTCCGGATGTTACAGTCATGTTGGACAACTTTCGCTAACTACAAGTGCAGGAAAGACATTCCAAGATCAAAAAGAGTATGTGATTATGCAATGTATGCAAACTCATGTAATAACCTTTTGTATGTAACAACCAACAACTTTTTGCGATAACCTATGACTTTTCTAAATTCTTAAGTTTACCGCAGCATCGCGCGGTGGACCAATTGCTTGTTTCTAAATTCTTACTTTTTTTAATCTGATTTGCCCTTAGAACTATATTTAGTCCATGTTTAAATTGCACTTAATTGACTCAATAGTATGGAACTAGTTGTTGAACCCTCGCTTCGCGCCGGGAGTTCGGTTTTCAATGTATTTTATTGCGTTTAGTTTGTAAAATTATTTCGTGGCTAAAGAATGATGTCGTTGAAGCGCAACTCGAGTCGAACTAAAAGGTATACCCGTGAAAGATTTAAATGTTATTTTAAATTAACAATATATGTCCATCTCCGCGTTTAGCTATGTAATTATCGACTTTTAAAAATTTAACACGAAATCAATGTGTATAAAAAGTACCCCAAATATTTAGCGTTTTTTAAAAAGCGTCCGTTTTGCGTATAGTTAGTGACATTGTGTTTCTAAAATTATTTCGAGTTTAACGATGGTGTCGGAAAAATTTAACTCGTTGCGAGCGAGAAGATATGACCCGTTGAATATTTGAGTGGAGTTTATTTAAGATTTTTTATGAAAATGGTTATTTGACACTTTACCCCCTGTTTGGGGGGTCGATTTGAATATTTGAAAAAAGTGTGGGGTCTTTGTTGGTGTAGTGAAATTTAATTAGAAGTAAAAAAATATAGAAGGATGAAAATGCCCCTAGTTACTATTCACTATTTTTGTCTATTAGATAATATAGTAATTTAGTGAAATTTAATTAGAAGTAAAAAAATGTGAAAGGACAAAAATGCCCCTAGTTACTATTCACCATTTTTATCTATTGTATAATATAGTAATTTAATATGAATAGTTACTAAAGGACGTTTGTTCTTGACTTATTAAATAATACGTGTTTTAATAAAAAAAATTCAAATAAATATGAATTTCTATTAAAATCATTAATTTACTAACTGCCATTTAACTACCCATATTACATGGTTAATTTATTAATTATAATTATTCAGATTGTTATTTAACAAATAAAACAAATAAATTTTATTATTTTTTATTTTATTAATCACTAAATCCCCACTAATCTTTATAGATTCATTTAGACAAGAGGAATTAATAAATAAAAAATACACGAACACTTATTGGTATAAATTCTAAAAAATTGGCTTCTAAACTTTTTAAGCTATGGATTAAACAAAAATTTAACACCCCCTAGTTTACCCCCACTTTCTTGGGAGAAAAACTGCGGCATGGATCTTGATCATTCTTCTTCAATATTGTTCTAATCTCTACACTTAATTTTATTTCTAGGTTCGTTTTACTCGGTACTCTGACATGGGTAAGACTTAATGTGAAAATAAAAAGAAGAATTCTTAAAAACCCTAACCACGGGTTTTAAAAAACCACTGTTGGAGGTAAGGATGAATCAAACTCGTCAAGTTGCAAAAGATGATTCTATTTCGAAAGCAAAGTCTGATTTGGATAACACGTTAGCCGATGTACCCATTTAGGATATGGAAGGGAGTTCGCGGTTGAGCTTAAACGAATTTGTGGCATCGCCTGTTGATCAAAATGTTCAAGATCAATAAAGGGTGAGTGTTCATTCGGTTAACTCATTGTGTGAGGATGAGAAAGATGAATCATAATGATCTGAATGATAAAGAAAAACAAGATTACATATTTTCGCCATTATGTGTAGACCCTAAGAGAAATCAACGTTCCCCACTTCAAGGTGTGTTAACTAAGCTAGCGTACATGGTAGTACGATGAATAGACCTGCTGCTGCAAGGACTGATGGTGGTTAGATGTGTGTTGCTGTTTCCTATCGTAATGCTTTTCATGGTAAGGTTGATTATCAAAAGGTTGATTTTTGATATTATGATAGTGTAAGTAATATGGAGGATGGTATAAATGTAGAATTACCATTATCGCTTTTGTTGGAAGCTACTGAAATGTATATGAACACATTATATGGGTACGTTATTGGTAAATGTATTCCTATCCATTTGTTAAAAACTATGTAATGAATGTACGAGGAAAGTATGGCATTGAAATTAAAAAAATAATGATGAATGCAAAATGTTTTTTCTTTTTAAAATTAGCCACGACTCAAGGATGTTAGATGTATTGAAGAATGTACCATAGATGATTAGAACCATGCTAATAATGGTGAGAAAGTAGTGGGCCAATATAGTGTTATCCAAGGAAGACTTGATAACGGTGCCAGTTTGGGTTAAACTCCATGATGTTCTGCTGACAGGTTATAATGAAGATGGTATAAGTATCATTGCATTAAAAATTGGAAATCCCATCATGCTGGACTCATACACGAGCACAATGTGTGTTGAGCTTGAGGTCGTATGAGTTATGCTAGAGCTATGATTGAAGTTTCAGCAAAACGAGATCTTAAGAAGCATAAAACAGATGCGACTCCAGATTTGAATGGTGTAAGGAAGTCTATAGATCTTGTTATTATTGAATAAGAGTGGAATCCTCCACATTGTTCGGGTTGTAAAGTTTCTGGACATCGGGACACTCAGTGTCCTGAGAATGTCAACATTCAGAATACTGCGAAGGTGGATGCGGATGGTTTGAAAGATGTTGTAAAGAATAAAGGAAAAGGAGTTGCAGCTATGGACCAGAACAAGGGGAATAAACCTATCAACTAAGTAGGCATACAAAGTAAGTATCCCGATTTTATAGAATTCATATAATTTCATAATAAATATCAAGTAAGTTTTGTGATGAGAACTAAGATAACATTCAATCAGACTGACAAATAGATAAGCTAATCAACCTAATCAGATTCAACATTAGTGATGAGAACTAGGATAACGTTCAATCAGACTGACAAATAGATAAGCTAATCAACCTAATCAGATTCAACATTATTCAGATTCTCATGAAATTGTCCATACAAATTAACAACAACCATGGTTTATTAATCAAGCCTAACAATTTAATCAATATTATATAAGTGTAATTAATATTCATCCATAAACTACTCCTAGAAATTCTTAACTAAACTTCATGCAATTTAAACACTTTTTTCAGATGTGCTAATCTTCTAAGTAATTTAAATCAAGTAAAAAAATAACTTAAATTAATGATGTGTTAACCTAAGCATTTATCCACTTACAAATTAAGCAATCCATTAAGTCTTAAATCATAACAATAATAAACGGAATCATACAATCATAGAAGCCAGAATTCAACAGTTCTGGTTAAGACCAAAACTACCGAAATTTTCATCCATAGCCGTCGGCTTTCTGGAGTATAGCCCTCGGTTATAAACACCAGAGCCGACGGCTTCCATTAGTTTTAATCCCAGTTCATCTTTTTGTCCAGATAACCACCATGAACGTTTAGTCATGGTTAGATACGAAAATAAAAGCATACAAATAAAACTAAACATAATATAAAAGAATGAAATAAATTAAATAGAATGGTACCTTAAAGTAAGATAAAAACTTGAACACCTTGAATCCAAAAAGCAAAAGAAAAGAAGTTTCAAAACTAACTTAAAACCCTAAAATCTAAACTAAATTCGTAACTTTGAATATAAAAAGTAAAAAAAAAAAAAACTATATTTAAAAACTGGAAAATTCGTCATTTATTTACAACTTTGGAAAACTGCCACTATAGACGTCCGTTGTAATGGGTATAGTATAACACCCCGTCAAAATCCATTAACGGTGATGTTAACTCTGGTCCGAGTGCTTGACTTGAATTCTAAGTAACGGCAATGTTCTACAGCGGAAGCAACTAATACCTGAGATAAAACATGCAAAACGGGTCAACATAAAGTTGAGTGAATCTACAGGTTTAAGTAAATAGTTTTCGTATGTTTCATAAAACAGTTTATATAAATCATTTATCAAAAATCAATTATTAAAATCGTTTATCAGTAATCGGTATCCAAAATCAGTATTCAGAAATCTATAAACATTTATCAGTTTAAACCATCAAAGTTTAATATCAAAAGTTTGCATACAGCAAATGTCAAGTGTCTGTTGGTAATCGGAAATGTCATGTTTCAACTGTGTATGACATCAAAAAGTTCTTTTTGTTTCAACTGCTTGTAGACATTACCATGTCTAGTTTCTAGTTTGTAAACATCAAGTTTAAGTATCATTCAACGTAAGTTAGGCCACAAGATTTCTAAAAAACATCGTAAAAATTATACATTATCATGAGCACTTGATTATAAAGCTTTAACCCTGCAGATATCTAAGTCGCTACGCGTCTTCCTTTCACCCTTTCTAAGCATACACTGATCAGGTGTACAAGTTACAACAAAATAAGCACCCCGTACGTTGAGGCGATGTTTGTCAAACCTAACGGTACCGTCCCTATAAGTCGAGCTTACGTAAAGTATTTAATATAATCAAGCTAAGGGATTTTTGATCTGAACTCATATGTATATTTGTTTAAGTTACTCGTGCCTAATATGTAAAATAATTTGAAATAGCATGTATCTCATCCCAAAAATGTTAATGAAAAGGGGATTGAAGACTCACCTTGAAAATGCACAGTAAACTCTTTGTAAAACAGTACAGTAGTCGAAAGATCACGACCATAAAACCCAACCTAATCAAATAGGTTACCTTAAGTAAATACATAAGTTACACTATGTCAACCCATAGTGTACGTATAGTCCTAGTGCTCAGACTGACTGACTCAACATGCAAGCAAAAGTCAACTAGTCCAAGCAAGTCAACAAAAGTCAACCAACAGTTAAACTTGGTCAAGTGGTCAACTAAAGTCAAACATCTCAGTAGATCATGCAATCTTAGTCAACATGTCAATCCTAAGTCAACTAACATGTTTTAGTTCACAGTTTGTCAAGTACGCGTTCACAGTTTATCGTTTAGCATCAAATTCATGCACGTGTCGCAAGCAACGCACATAATTCATAGCACATATATCATAATAATTTGACCAACTCCAGATCACAACTAGACTCATAAAAGTTTCTAAAAGGCTTGACCAGGGCCTCATAAGATATCTACAAGTCAGGTTTCAGAAAGGGTCTAGTTAAGGTTTACCAAATCAGTTTCTGCATGCGCAACAGTTTTAGAATAATTCTCATTTAATTTAGAAAATAGCTTTTAACGAATGGCTAATTGGAGATTACTACAGACACTCTAAAGTGTCATTGATAAAATAACCAAAGACTTTCATGTAGCCAATTTGTACAGTTAATTCATTAAAGTCAGACCTTCAGTTTTTGAGCAACAATCAGACATGTCATTTGGTGATGCATACAACACATAGCAAACTACATTTGTAGAAGTTATCATACAAATGTAATATGATTAGAACATCTAAATAATCATATTCCAGAAGGTCAAGGTCTCAATCAACTTATAATTCATGTGAGATCATTTCATGTGACTACGAAAACAGTTTCAGCTCAATATAAAGCGCCAATTTTTATTTTATCACACCGAGAGCAATACAAAACCTTTTGACACGATTCTTGAGTCCAAATTGAGTAAATTTTAACAAAGAATTCAATGGTTATCATATAAATGACCAATTCATAAAGTACATATACCAGAAAATTCGTATACCATGCAAAACCCTAACGAAAACTTCGATTGATCATAACTTACGCATACGATAACAAAAATACGCAAATCCAAAATCCAAATTTATTAATTTTTCGAGATCTATCTATCTAGATACATTAAAAGATCAGTACATAAAGTCATTTAATCAGATTCATAATAATTAAATTCGTGATTCATGCAAAAGACAACAATCGAGCAAATTAACGACTAACAACAACTATACATGCAATCAATTGAGCACTAGGCATTAATACACTATGTAATTGAAAAAAATCTAATCTAGAATTATTAGGGTTAGTGATTATACCTTAAAAACACAAGTTGCGAGTATATACGCGTAGAGGATGAAGAAAGCAACAACTTTAATGCACGAGACTTGTTCTATTTTTCAGTTTTGAGTGGTGTTCTTGTGATGGTGATCGACGATGAAGATGATGATGGGAGGCTTTAAATTTCATGGCTCTAGGGTAGGAGGGAGTGAATAAGTGTGTTTTTCTAATTAGGGATTTTAAGGGTTAGTTTTAGGGCCTAACTACAACCCATCAAGCAAATTAGTGAACAAAAAAGTCCAACAAGGGGGGCTTGAGGTGGATTTTGGCCATGAGTGTCCAAGAGGAAGTCCATGGGATGAATTTAACAAATTAGTACATTCATAGTGTAGCCCGTTAGGTGTCGATAGGTTCTGTGGCCCGAAAACGCGAACCGAGTGGCTAAACGTTAATTTCTCGCGTTTTTTAATCTATATAAATTCTAATAAATTGAAAGTATTTTTAAAACATAATAATTTTATAATATAATTATTAAAATTAATTTACATTATGCTTTGGCTTGCTAGTACGCTAAGTGTGGTTCGTTTCTAGTTGCCGTTAATCGTACCGAGTTCCTGAAACGTTAACCGGTCGTTAAAACCCATCCCAAAAGTTTAATTCATTAAATATATAAGAAATTAAATAAGTTTTTCTTAAAGTTAATAATTATTAAAAATAATTATTTTATTACAAGTCGATCGTTTCGCAGTCTCACGGGACCTCTGTTGCAGTTTTCAAAACCGTATCGTTTCCTCAGTATTTCAAAACATGAAATAGGATTTCCGAATAATATAATCATCTATTAAATATAGTAGTTCATCATGAACTCAAGTATGCATTTAATTAGATTAAATACACAAAATTCAAGTAAGTTCCGTTAAATAACTTAACGGACAGTTAAGGAAGCTTAACGGAAATAGCAGGGTTGTTACATTATCCCCCCGTTAATGAAATTTCGTCCCGAAATTTAGTGTACGTCGGTTGGAGTTGTTTCGTCTGAAATCAGTTGCGGATACTTTTGTTTCATTTGGCCTTCACGTTCCTACGTGAATTCTGGTCCTCTGCTTGCGTTCCTTCGAACTTTAACGATCGGTTTATTGCTCTGCTTTAAGTGTTTGACCTTACGGTCCATGATATCAATAGGTTCCTCCATGAAATGAAGTCTACTATCAACTTGTATCTCTTCTAAAGGAATCACTAAACTTTAGTCTGATAAACATTTCTTCAAATTAGAAACATGGAAAGTGTCATGAATTTCGCTGAGGTCTTGCGTTAGTTTCAGTCTGTACGCTACCAGTCCAAATCTTTCGATAATCTCATATGGTTCAATATATCTTGGACTTAGATTTCCTCTTTTACCAAAACGCACTACACCCTTCTAGGGTGATACCTTGAGCATAACTTTGTCTCCAACCTAAAATTCCAAATATCACCTTCTAACGTCGGCATAACTCTTTTGACGACTTCGAGACGTCTTCAGTCTTTCTTGAATCTGTAAAATATTCTTAGTTGTTTCGTGTTAATCTCAGGACCAGTCAGTTGACTATCCCCTAGTTCAGTCCAACATACGGGAGATCTACACTTTCTGCCATAAAGTGCTTCAAAAGGCGCGGCCTTTATGCTAGCGTGATAACTGTTGTTGTATGAGAATTCAGCTAGTGGCAAATGCTTATCCCATCCATTTATAAAATCAATAACACATGCCCTCAGCATGTCTTCCAATGTCTGGATGGTTCTCTCGCTCTGGCCATCAGTTTATGGGTGATACGTTGTAATCATGTCTAAATGAGTTCCCATTGCATCCTGTAATGTTTGCCAGAACCTAAATGTAAATCTGATGTCTATGTCGGAAATAATGGATATCGGCACTCCATGTTGGGATACCACTTCTTTGATGTAAATATGTGCCAACTTCTCCATCTTATCCGTTTCCTTAATCGGTAGAAAGTGAGCTGACTTAGTGAGACGATCCACAACAACCCAGATGGTGTCGTAACCTCCCATCATCTTGGGTAACTTAGTAATAAAGTCCATTGTAATACATTCCCATCTTCACTGGGGAATCTCCGGCTGTGTCAGCAGTCCTGATGGTTTCTGATGTTTTGCCTTGACTTTAGCACATATCGAGAACTTACCAACATATGTAGCAATATCGGCTTTCATATTAGGCCACCAGTACAGTTCCTTAAGATCTTGATACATCTTGTCGGATCCTGGGTGATTAAAGTATCTTGTCTTGTGTGCCTCATCTAGTACTAGTTCCCTTAATACGCCAAATTTCGGTACCCAAATTCTATTAGAAAAATAATGAGTTCCATCATCACTAATGGAAAACTGTTTATCTGGGCCCTTGAGTGATTCAATAGTAATATTCTCTTGCGTCAAAGCCTCAAGTTGTGCATCGTGTATCTGAGAAGTAAGGTTCGTTCGGATAGTCATATTCAGCGCTCTAACTCGGAGAGGTTTAGCCTTCTCTTTCCTACTCAAGGCATCTGCAACGACGTTAGCCTTTCCAGGATGATAGCGGATCTTGCAGTCGTAGTCGTTCAATAGTTCTACCCAATGTCTCTGCCTCATGTTGAGTTGTTTCTGGTCAAAGATATGCTGCAAACTCTTGTGACCGGTGAAAACAGTAAACTTAGTACCATACAAGTAGTGTCTCCACATCTTCAGTGCAAAGACCACAACACCAAGTTCCAAGTTGTGCGTAGTGTAATTCAGTTCATGTACCTTCAGTTGTCGTGATCCATAGGCAATCACTTTCTTCCGTTGCATAAACACGCAACTAAAACTCTGTCGTGAAGCATCACAGTAAATCAAGAGATCTTCATTCCCTTCGAGTAAAGACAAAATCGGAGCAGTAGTCAATTTCTATTTTAACAACTGAAATGCAGACTCATGTTGCTCAGTCCACTCATACTTCGTACCCTTGTGAGTCAATGTTGTTAACGGTCAGGAAATAGTAGAAAATTCCTCAATGAATCTCCTATAATAACTAGCGAGACCTAAGAATTTTCGAAACTGCGTTGGTGATTTAGGAGTCTCCCATTTCTTGACCTTTTCTATCTTCATAGGATCAACTTGAATACCATTGACACCTACGATATGACCCAAAAATTTAACTTCTTGTAGCCAGAAGTCACACTTCAAAAATTTTGTGTACAACTGCTCCTTCCTGAGCATCTCAAGTATCAAACGGAGATGTTGTTCATGTTCCTTCTCGTTCTTAGAATATACCAGAATATCTGTGACGATCGCTCCAAATCCATATGGACGAACACGTCATTCATTGATTTCATTGCGAGGTATTTGACCTCTATATGATACGTTTTGTAAACATTGCATTCTTTTGAAAAGGCACACCATAAATGAATATTTAAATCAAAGGTTTTCGACATATGATGATTTCTACATATAGACAATCACCGTAATATAATAGTTTACAATAATACTTCAGTTGACAATGCAGTCAAAATAGATACATGGTGATGATTTGGTGAATGCAACGTTTTCTCGAAAATATGCCATGTAAGACTCCATGCACATAGCTTGTATAACATATAAGCAAACAGCGGAAGACTTCTAGAGAACCTGAGAATAAACATGCTAACAAGTGTCAACACAAAGGTTGGTGAGTTCATAGTTTTAATGTTTCGTATAATCTGTATATAAAGGTGGATCACAAGATTTCAGTTGTTTCATCCGAAACGTTTATCAAAATATTCTACAAGATTGAGCACCCTGGTAACTAAGCTTTAACGTCTATAATAAGTACCCCTGTTTTAACATACATGTAACCAACATGTACAATACACGCAAACCAATGTGTACAATACACGCAAACCAACGTGTACTAAACTCAAATAGCATACGTCTGTTTTATAGTTCAGGCTAGGGTTTCTATACCTGGAACAGACGGGGATGTCAAGCCCTATGGATCCATATACAACTACTCGCGCCCACCAGTTCTTATAACTGGTAGTTACTAGTTACTAAAGCTAAGGGATTTTCGATTCAAACTCAGTGTAGAATTTAGTATGTACTTGTGTCCATTGCGTTTAAAATAAATTGCATGTATTCTCAGCCCAAAAATATATTGCAAAAGCAATTAAAAAGGGAGCAAATAAAACTCACCTTAGCAACACATAAAGTCGTTCACCGAAATGTGACCGAAACTCGAAATACCAAATAACCATAGATCTCAATCTAGAGAACATATGTTGGTCAATAAATGTCTAACAAGCTAGGTCCGGTCATAGTGTATCATAATCCTAATGCTCGAGATCAACATACAAAAGTTATCAAAAGTCATTTCAACAAGTCAATCTGACTCAATACTATATTTGAATGATCATGACAATCGAAACATTTTAACATTTCACATAGTTTCTCAATTCTTGTAAAATTAGATTATAGTTTTTATAAGGCTTTAAAATATGATAAAACAATCAATTTTGACAATTGTTCATCAAAACGAGACGTGCCTTATATAAGGATTCATTTACTCGACTAGTAGTATTCAAAAACCCAATTTATCAATATCGTAAATAGGTTGTTTAAATATTAACTGCAGATTCAAAAGCAATTTCAATTAACGTCAATTATATTTCAGTTGATCATAACTTTTAATCCGTTCATCAAAACTATTCGATATCTAAATGAAAAGTTATTGATTTTTCGCCAGCTTTCCAAAAACATGCATATCATATACCTTTTATCAGTAATATATGTATTTAATTCGTGATTCATCATAAACTTTTAACGACGAAATTTAGCCTATAAACATATATACTCGAGCACTAGACATGGATACATTATTAATATATAAAAGATAAGATATGAATACTCACGTATCAATATTATGATTCAATATTGCAGGAAAGTACGTAGACGTAACAGAGATGATAAATACTAGGTTTGACTTGCAAAATAATACCCACGAACATTACCCATAACCTCCATAGCTATAACCCATAGTTTCCTTAGCTCTATCCCGCTCGAAAACCATTTTGAAAGTGACACGCTCATGACCTCGTCGTAGTATTTTATGTATAGTACTACTAATAATAATAACATTAATAATAATATTAATCTTAATAATAATATAAATAATAATAATAATAATGATAATAATAATAATAATATATATTTCATACGGAGTGATAATAAGAATATATGTATGTGTGTGTGATAAGTGTCGAGCAAAATGCCATTTTATAGCATCATGCCAGTCTTTTTCCTCCATGCGATAGCATGGAGTTGAGAGACATTGGCCATGCGATCACAATGCCTTTATTTTCCAGCTCACATGTTTTAACTTTTTGTTTGTCGACATATTAAATAAATAAATATAATATATATAATTTATATTATATATATATATATATATATATATATATATATATATATATATATTATTCTTGTGCATAGTTCACTTGTAAATTTAGTCCCGTCATTTTGTACGTTGACGCTCGACCTATGTCCCGGTTTCGGTTTTTCGAATGTCCTTTCGTGCGCAGAGAAAACTTGTACTTTACGTTTCGTGACACGTACCTTTGTCAAAATATAGCCTTAAATTATCCATAAACTACACCACTCAAAGTACATCTTAAACTTTCGAGTGTTTTGGTCATTTACTTCTATAAATCATTGTCTCGCTATTTGTGAATATATATATAATATCAAATCATTTTATGACCAAGTTAATATATATTTTTAATATTGATAAACACATTTTAAAATACACATCTCACGTTATTCATATAACTAATTCTAACAGTTAATATTCTTTATTATTGTATGTGTCCAAATTCCATTATTTAAACAAACACACTTAATTAACCAATTCTATAAACGTTTTCACACGTTTGAAATAAAATTGATTGAATATTATGCAGTTTAGTTCTCCACTAACTTTTATCTATCTTTCATTATCTAACACTTTACCATTTATTCCGAATACCATTAAAATGAACTATTTCTCAAATCAACGTGGACCTTACAACAGAGATCCGTAATAATATCATAATCCTTAAGGGACTCAATAAATATCTTTTAATTCAATCGTTTGGCATAATCTTTTAACTCTGTATCTAAATATATCAATCAGATAATCAAACCAATAAGTTTAATGCACAATATCATATACTCAACACTTTGTTACGTTTTCAAGTTATAGTATATGTATCTATTTATATATAATTGTTTGTGCATCATTGTGAATAAACGAAGGGTATTTGAATAGTTCAAGAATTTTGAGATTCAGTTTTACAGACTTTGCTTATCGTGTCAGAAACGTTAAAGATTAAGTTTAAATTTGGTCAGAAATTTCCGGGTCATCACAGTACCTCCCCGTTAAAGAAATTTTGTCCCGAAATTTGAGTGAGGTCGTCATGGCTAACAATAAAAATGTTTTCATGACGTACATGAGTTGATAAATAGAGTTTTATCACCGTTGAATAATATGGATAAAACAATCCGATTACTCGAAGCGTATGAGAGAAGTTATCGTAATAGAGTGAAATGGAGAATAGAGATTCGTCTTATCTCTTGATGTAGTAACGATTGATTTCCGAAATTTAAGGAATAGAAAATCTTCATAATTTAAATAAGATTTGATTCTTCGAAATTTAAGAAAATTAAGATTTCCTTTGATTAAATGCGTAATCTGCCTCGATTGCTATGTCTGATATTTTTATATAAATTGACCTCTTCTATTTCATTTATTTTCACCACTCCTATAATCTTCTTCCTTATTTCATACTTCTTAATAGATTGTGAAAATGCTTCATCCAGTTCTGATTCTTGATATACTCCTAACTTTCATATCTATCATTCTTCTTTTTCATCTGCCGCCGGAGGAATCTATTCACTTTTACTATACTCTTGGCTTTATAGTGTTTTTAGTTCTCCCGTGTCTTTACGTTGCAATACTTATTGATATACATGGTTTGTAATTTATGTGTTTTTATCGGGCTTTATATTTTCCGTTATATTTCGGAGCTTCATGCTTTCGTTCTCTCTTTCCGCCTTCAAGTCAAACGAATAATGGTCCAGAATTCGTAGGTATGGATTTTGAAATGAACATAGTTAATGTTCTAAGAAGGGAATTCTACTGGTACGATATTGATTTGTCAAATTACCAGAATATTCGGAAAAGACCGAATCATCAAGAAATATATTTTCTTGATATATTTAGAGATTATATAGAATGAAAGAGTTAAATAGCATTGTTCATGATGAGGGTGGGATCTGTGAACCTTTATCATGTTCCATTAGAAACTCAGCATGATTTACTGTAATATAATCACATTGATCAAGTGTCATTATATTATACTAACTCATGCTTCAATTCCCAACATTACTTCAAACATCCATTTTTCGAATTTTTCAGATTTTTGAAACTAAAATAGTTTCTTTTATGATGTAACACAGATAGCGCAAAGAGATGAATGATTTCAGATAAGAATAGTTATGAAGATATCTCCAGAAATATCGAGGATATTTATAATGAAAGATACGGTGATATCTTAGAATTTCTAATATCGAAGGATGATGAAGAAGATTTGTTCGTAACGGATTTTGAGTCAGGAGCAAGGTATTCGTTAATGACTTCAGCAGATACTGAATCATTTGTATTCTTTGAAGGCAGGTTTAGTCTTTGTGATTTGTCCACAGCCTCCTTCATGGTCTGCTCAATCCGTTTTCCAGTTCCAAACCTTCTCTTTTTCTCAGCTTTACCACCATATTATTCTTTATCATCAAACTTTTGACTGTTAAGATCGTTTACAGTTTTTGCTGCTTCATCGGCAATTTTCCAATTTCGGAGAACTAGTTTCGCAGTTTGGGGTGTTTTTCAGAAATTTCACAGTCGAAGTAGATAAGTTTAGAAGATAGCCATTATATGTATATATATAACTGTTGGCGTAGAATTGCTGCGAAATTCTAAATACTGATTGCTAATTCCTGGTAGTTGGTATGGCAATTATTGTTACAAGATGTGGATGAGTACATGATATGGTTTCAATGAGTATAAGGATTTTTCGGAAGGTCAAGGATCAATGAAGTTGTTGGTAAATTTACTACTAATGTGGTGGGACATGAAAGGTTCCCCAGTAACATAAACGTATATGTCAAGGTTATAATAAGGCTAATCTGAAAAGTCGAAGTTGACTTGTTGGAAGTGTAGTAAAACTGGATACTTTGAAAAGGGATTGCAAGGTTATTTTTGGTAAAAACAACGCTAAAGGATCTTGCACAGTTTTGAAGTCAAAGTATAGCTTTGAAAGACGTAGAGATCTAAGAGTGATGTCACCGGTTCATAGTTATGACTTGGATTCTGATCCGTCAATATCAGAATATGTAATCGAATTTGTATGAGAATGATTGTGTATTGCAGTTAAGGTAGTGAGTATAGTTAATGATTTTTGAATCAAAATTGAAGAATGCACAGTGTAACATATTAATTGTGAACTTTAATATTTCTCGGGTATTACCTACCCGTTAAAGATTTCACAATTAATACTTTGTACAATAGAATTTTTATTACCATCTTTATGAAAATATATGTATGTATATTTTCTTCAGATGTAACACAAATTTAATGAGTTAATGTCATAAGCTCATTTGATTTTCGGCTTGACTTAGAAATGATTAATCTCTAAAACATTAAAGATTACATAATCTTTGCGGAGTATTTCGCTAATGTAATTGATACTTCATTATTTATCCTTATTCCTCGGTGAAGGATGTTGATGCTCGTGGAATTTTTGTGAACCTTACAAGGCACAGATGATGTTTTCTGGAAAGTTTCGAGTATATCGAAAATGAAAATGTAAAATCAATTATGTAATTGAATAATACACTTGGTTTATTATGAAATAGAATTCATTAAGTTGAAACAGAGATTGTAGTTAACAATGGTTAAGTTGTTAAGCAAGGATGTACATCATTGCATATTAGTAATATGAACTAACCGAGTAGTACCTACCAGTTAAGATTCACACGTAATAGCTTAGTACGAAAAGATTTATTTGGATTTCAAAATTCATATATATTAAATATACATAAAATTTCTTCAGGGGAAATGAGTTAATACTTCATCGATTATTGTTGCTGGTATTTATTGGTAACTACGGTGCGTATGACGTTGATGTTCGAGGTACAAATTGTGATGTTGAGGTGTGGGATGCGGATGTTGTTGTTGGTGGTGGTGATGGTACTGTTGGTGTTGCTGATGGTGGTACTGTTGCTGCCGGTGCTGCTGCTGGTGCTTGTAACCTTTGCACCACTTTCTCCAAAGCCACTACCAGAGCGCGAAGCTCGTTGACTTCTTCTATTACACCGGGGTGATTGTCGGTTCAGACGAGTGGACGAATAAGATCTAGAATTTGAGATAATATATAATCGTGACGAGACACTCTGGAAATGAGAGAGAAAATGGTATCTCGAATAGGTTCGCCGGTAAGTACTTCAGGTTCTTCGTCAAGAGGGCAATGTAGTGGATGGAAGAGATCACCTTCTTCTTGTCTCCAATTACTAAGCAGACTACGAACCCATCCCCAATTCATCCAGAATAGGTGATGGCTGATTGGTTGATCAATTCCGGTTACACTGTCTTCGGAATTCAGGTGAATATCCATATCGAAATAGCTGTCGGAGTTTAAGGAATTTGAACTAAATGCGGGATCCATCTTGTATAATTAGGGAGTTGATTTTCGATATGAATTAGATTATAGAACTTAGATTGATATTCTTCAATACATAATTTACATATGTATATATAATACCAAAATCCCATAAATTACGGAGAAATTTTTGGAAGATGTCAGGAAAAGTTTACAGTAACAGGTACGCTAAGATATGAATTTTTGTCTATACACTATTTATGCAATAAATGCAGGAAAACGTGTCTAGACTTAAGAATGATAAGCATGTAGTTTCCGACAAGAAATAATAAGCAAAACTTTTAACATGCAGACACGGTCGAAGTCCAGACTTACTAATGCATCTTAACAACTATCAGTAAGACACACTCATGCAAGACCTGGTTCGCTAGGACCAACGCTCTAATACCAACTGTGACGATCGCTCCAAATCCATATGGACGAACACGTCATTCATTGATTTCATTGCGAGGTATTTGACCTCTATATGATACGTTTTGTAAACATTGCATTCTTTTGAAAAGGCACACCATAAATGAATATTTAAATCAAAGGTTTTCGACATATGATGATTTCTACATATAGACAATCACCGTAATATAATAGTTTACAATAATACTTCAGTTGATAATGCAGTCAAAATAGATACATGGTGATGATTTGGTGAATGCAACGTTTTTTCGAAAATATGTCATGTAAGACTCCATGCACATAGCTTGTATAACATATAAGCAAACAGCGGAAGACTTCTAGGGAACCTGAGAATAAACATGCTAACAAGTGTCAACACAAAGGTTGGTGAGTTCATAGTTTTAATGTTTCGTATAATCTGTATATAAAAGTGGATCACACGATTTCAGTTGTTTCATCCGAGACGTTTATCAAAATATTCTACAAGATTGAGCACCCTGGTAACTAAGCTTTAACGTCTATAATAAGTACCCCTGTTTTAACATACATGCAACCAACATGTACAATGCACGCAAACCAACGTGTATAATACACGCAAACCAATGTGTACTAAACTCAAATAGCATACATCTGTTTTATAGTTCAGCCCAAAAATATACGTCTATTTTATAGTTCAGGTTAGGGTTTCTATACCTGGAACAGACGGGGATGTCAAGCCCTATGGATCCATATACAACTACTCGCGCCCACCAGTTCTTATAACTGGTAGTTACTAGTTACCAAAGCTAAGGGATTTTCGGTTCAAACTCGGTGTAGAATTTAGTATGTACTTGTGTCCATTGTGTTTAAAATAAATTGCATGTATTCTCAGCCCAAAAATATATTGCAAAAGCAATTAAAAAGGGAGCAAATGAAACTCACCTTAGCAGCACATAAAGTCGTTCACCGAAATGTGACCGAAACTCGGAATACCAAATAACCGTAGATCTTAACCTAGAGAACATATGTTGGTCAATAAATGTCTAACAAGCTAGGTCTGGTCATAGTGTATCATAATCCTAATGCTCGAGATCGACATACAAAAGTTATCAAAAGTCATTTCAACAAGTCAATCTGACTCAATACTATAGTTGAATGATCATGACAATCGAAACATTTTAACATTTCACATAGTTTCTCAATTCTTGTAAAATTAGATTATAGTTTTTATAAGGCTTTAAAATATGATAAAATAATCAATTTTGACAATTGTTCATCAAAACGAGACGTGCCTTATATAAGGATTCATTTACTCGGCTAGTAGTATTCAAAAACCCAATTTATCAATCTCGTAAAATGGTTGTTTAAATATTAATTGCAGATTCAAAAGCAGTTCCAATTAACGTCAATCATATTTCAGTTGATCATAACTTTTAATCCGTTCATTGAAACTATTCGATATCTAAATGAAAAGTTATTGATTTTTCGCCAGCTTTCCAAAAACATGCATATCATATACCTTTTATCAGTAAAATATGTATTTAATTCGTGATTCATCATAAACTTTTAACGACGAAATTTAGCCTATAAACATATATACTCGAGCACTAGACATGGATACATTATTAATATATAAAAGATAAGATATGAATACTCACGTATCAATATTATGATTCAATATTGCAGGAAAGTACGTAGACGTAACAGAGATGATAAATACTAGGTTTGACTTGCAAAATAATACTCACGAACATTACCCATAACCTCCATAGCTATAACCCATAGTTTCCTTAGCTCTATCCCGCTCGAAAACCATTTTGAAAGTGACACGCTCATGACCTCGTCGTAGTATTTTATGTATAGTACTACTAATAATAATAAGATTAATAATAATATTAATCTTAATAATAATATAAATAATATATATATATATATATATATATATATATATATATATATATATATTTCATACGGAGTGATAATAAGAATATATGTATGTGTGTGTGATAAGTGTCGAGCAAAATGCCATTTTATAGCATCAGGTCAGACTTTTGCCTCCATGCGATCGCATGGAGTTGAGAGGCGTTGGCCATGCGATCGCATGGCCTTGATTTTCCAGCTCACATGTTTTAACTTTTTGTTTGTCGACATATTAAATAAATATAATTATAATATATATAATTTATATTAATTATATATATATATATATATATATATATATATATATATATATATATATATATATATTATATTATATTCTTGTGCATAGTTCACTTGTAAATTTAGTCCCGTCATTTTGTACGTTGACGCTCGACCTATGTCCGGGTTCCGGTTTTTCGAATGTCCTTTCGTGCGCCGAGAAAACTTGTACTTTACGTTTCGTGACACGTACCTTTGTCAAAATATAGCCTTAAATTATCCATAAACTACACCAGTCAAAGTATATCTTAAACTTTCGAGTGTTTTGTTCATTTATGTAACAACCCTGATTTTTCCGTTACTTTCGTTAACCTTCTGTTAGTTTATTTAACGGCGAATATTTAACTTTTATGTGTTAACGTGTATTAAATGTGAACTTGACCTTTGGAGGGTTTCAATAATTAATATGAGTTGATATTGATTCAAATAAATATTTCGGATAATGAAACACGATAAAAACGATACGATTTTGATAATAGCTTTTTGAGCAACGAAACGCTCGGGTTTATTTTAATAATTAATTTTATTAATTATTAACTTTTTAAAATATTTAATTTATTGGGTTTTTAATAAATTAAGCGATTGGTTGCGTTTAACGATCGGATTAGCGTTCCGGGCCTTCGGTACGACTAAACGGCACTTAAAACAGACCACGAATACACGGGATTACAAAACGAGAGCCCGGGAACCCCCTGAGGGCCCCATTCGGCCGACCCCTCCCCATACCCCCCTTACATTTTAATTTTTGATAAGTTTAGGGGCTTATATGCTAATTTGTAAAACTAGGGTTAGTATAAATAGAAGTATTAACCTAAAATTAGTAAACCCTTACACAAAAACTGCAGTCGATCCCTCCCTGGCTCCCTCCCATCTTCGACATCATCACCACCACCATACCATCAATTTTTGATTTTTAGATTAAACCTTGAACACGAAAGTTGTAATTCCCGATCTCCTCTACGCGTTGGTGTATTTAATTTAGCGATCAAAGGTATAATTGCATAAACCCTAAATCTTAAAAATCTGATTTTCATGTGAGTTTCATAGTTATGTTGTCAATTGCTCAAGTCTATACGCGTATGTGTTAATTGTAATCGTTATTTTGATTGTTTGATGCGCTAGGGTTTAAAAACGAATTTGTATTTGTTTGATCAGAAAAATTAAGTTTTTAAAATGTTAATTATTATGTTATAATCAGATTCCTTGCGAAAAACTATTGAGTTTAGGCTTTGGATTCGCTTGATTTCATTTTCGTATGATTAAGTTATGTCGATTTGAATTATCGTTGTGTTTTTGTTGCTTGATCAGAAATCTGGTATTGATAGACAAGGAATTGGCATGTGAGACTTATACCATTGGAAATATAATTTAAAAATACTCAAGTTAGACTAGGATATCATGTCGTTTGCTTATGTATAGCCCGAGATATGCTAGAATTAGTGTAAATGTAATTTTATACAACACTTGCATGAAAATAACCTTGTATGATAAAATTTGTTAATCTCTGTGATTAAAGCTTTGCATATTTGAAAATAGACAAAAATTAATTCATCTTTCATGTAGATATCATAGGTTAATTGTATCTAGATCTTCGGATAATCGTATGCGAATGTGACTAACGAAATGGGAATCGAATCTGTAAATTGAACACGGTTTTGTACTTTGTGAATTTTTTATATTGATTAAGCATGTATGCTTCTGGAAAATGAAATTTAATATGATATGTGACTTATTGTTAGTTTATATAAATCTCTGAAACCTTATGCATTGGGCACAATAGAGCTATACTTTATGTGAATTCTGACTTGAACTGAAAACTGAATGATCAAATTGCACGAATAAACTGTACAAATTGGCTAAATAAAAGTGGCTAGATTTTTGATATGTGTTACTTTGATTTTTCCTTGAACTATGGTCATGGGTCTTGTAACAATTGCATGTTCCTAACTCCGGATATAGCCAAAATGAAATCGGTGCATGGTCAGAAACTGACTTGGCAAACCCCAATTGTATTCCTTCTGATTCCTGACTTTTAATTGTCGTATGAGTCCCTGGCTGGACTTTTTGGAATCGATTTTGAGTCTAATTATGATCTAGAGTCTATCATATTTACTTGAATTTTGTACTATGAGATAATGTGCTAAGTATGCTACGTGTTCATAAACTTTGTGCATAACGATAAACTGAAATTGTGAAAATGATCATTCATGACCTAAAACGTATTGTTTGACTTAGGTTTGATATGTTGACCAATATTTGATATGAACCTACTGATGTTGATTTTAGTTGACTACTTTGACCAAGTTTGACTTTCGGTTTGACTTCGGTTGACTTTGTTTGACTTGCATGATATAGTTGACTTTTACTTTGAAACGCGTCGAGTCGAGCAATAAGACAACGTACACTATGAAACCACACTTATTTAAGATACATATATTGACCAACCTACATACGTATACTTAGGTTACATTACTCGGGTCTAAACCGTACAAGTCATTTGTCTTTCATTCCGAGCTTATTCAAAGGTGAGTCTACAGTCCCGCTTTTTACATGTTTTCAGGGATGAGAATACACGCTGTTATATTTACATTTTCAATTACTTTTATATTGACATGAGTACTACACATATGCATAATGAGTTTGTTCAAAAAGCCTCTAGCTTGAATACTTTTAATATCATCGGTGTAAGCACAATTTAGATGGACGGATCCGTTAGGTTAACAACCTAACCCACTATAAAAGCAGTGGTGCATTTATTTTGAACATTAGCTACATTTGAACAAGTGTATAACATTTTACGAGGTAAGGTCGGGTGTAGTGGTTTCTATACTCGGGTTAATGCTAGTATTCAGGTGCTCGATTTATGCAAGCGATAGAATCTCGTGGTCAATGAAATTAAACTATTTTTCTGATAACTGTTTTTCAGATACTGTTACATTACTTTAAACCTATAGATTCACTAACATTATTTGTTGACCTATTTTTGCGTGTTGTTATTCTCAGGTCCTTAAGAGGTATGCTCCCGCTGTGTTTGCTGCATGACTGGCCGTGAAGTCATCATTTGATTTTAAAGAACATTATTTACTTTCGCATTTAAAACTTTTATACTGTTTAAATACTGTTGGCTTGTGGTTACGATCACAACAGTGTTTCTATTTTGGGATTTTTGACTTTTGTTTTTGAAAGTTATTACTTTAAATAAAATTAAATGCGATTGCTTTAAACGTCTCATATAGAGGGCGTAACTGTAACGACCCTGGTTTTTCCAACATTATTTTATTAATAATTATTATTATTAATACGTGTGATTAAACGAATGTATGTTATTACATTTACTTGTTGCCATGATTAACCGTACTTGATTCTTTAATGCTCGAAACGTCTTTGTGACACCCGGAACTTACACGAATAATAATTTCAAGTATTATTTACATTCATGATTAATTTTATTAATCATTTTAATTAACTATGGTGATTAGTTAGTTACTTGGGCTTTAGTTGGAATAATTTGTAAATTACTTGAACTTGGGCTTGTTAAATGTTATGGACTCATGGTTATGGACTTATAGGCCCACTCTACCTCCCTTAATGGACTACTAGGAGCCCATATTATGCTAATGGCTAATTAATAATAAACATGGAATAAATAAATTAAGTGGAAGACAATTTCTTACAAGCATGCTAGCAATATTCCCTCATGCTCTTAGCTTTTCCCATTCCACACAAACACCACACTTCAATGCAAGAATAATGCATGTTGACCACTCCATGGATGGCTTAAAAACCGTCCACCATGGGGGTCTTGGAGGGTGGGATTGTTTTTTAAATTTTGACTACATATTCTCTAGTATTATCTCACTTATACTTACACATACTTGCACACTTTCAATTGATCTCATTTTTCTCTCTACTTGGTAAGTAACAAGGCTTATTTACTCTTCTTTTTCTTCAAAACAGCCCCCAACAATCATCTTCATCATCATTTCTTTTGTTGTTAAATTGTTACTTAATCTTGTTATAGCTTACTTACTTGTAGTTGTTTTAATTACTAGTTTCTTGTTGTTACATACTAATTACTAAGGAGCAAACTTTCTAGTTTGATTCTTCATTTATCTTGTGCTAACAAGAACATGCAAGAACAAAACTCTCTAGTTTATGTTCTACCTCTATTGTTATAAAAGATTGTAAGTTCGTGGTTGTAAAAAAATCATACATGCATTCATGTTAGTAAACTTGAAGTTTACTTTCTAAAGATCAAGACCTAGGCTTGAATCTTTAAAAGTATGAAACTCATGAACTTGTTACTTGTTTATTTAGTTTATCATTTTCATTCTTGCACTCAAATTACACTTTACTAGTTGATAATCAAAGTTTTGTAACCTATGGTTTCACTAAAGTAAAGATTCAAGGGATGGTAATTATGATTTAACTTAATGACTTTACTTAGACTTTCACTTGGGTTATGATGGTCAAGATTTGGTTAAAATGATGTAAACACATCCATGAGTTGTACACTTGAAGCCATATGCATCAAGGATGAGAACCATGATGAACATCAAGCACCAAAACCACCGGAACTCCCTTAAACTTACTGTTCTGTCCAAACTTTCTGATCAGCTGAACCCGTAACAGACCAGTAGGTCTGGGCTGATCTAACCTCGATTTTTGGATAGAACTTTTCGAGTAGATAACTTTTCATATAAGACTCGTCTTCATACGAGTTACGGTTTAGAGTCTATGGCCCTCCGAGCGTCACTAAGTCCATTTACTTTTCTAGTTTTCTGTTTCTGTTTTCTGTTTACTGTTTTCTGAGTCAGACCTAAACACCTGGGCTACTGTAACTGTGATATTCAGTTAGCTCTGTTCGAGTAGATAATTTTTCGTTTAGGACTCGTCTTAATACGAGTTACGGTTTAGGATTTATGGCCCTCCGATCGTCACTAGGTCCTCTAACGTTGTGCAGAAAATTCTGACCTACTCGCACTTAAACCGTCGCCACGGTCAAACTAAGACGAGTTTGCTTCTGAGATTTTTACCACACTTAAGGGACTCATATACGGAACCATGACCACTGGTCTCACCTTATTTCAGTAGGTATAGAGACCGTGGTGACTGACCGAAGTCAGCCTTCGTTTTAAAACTTCCTTTATGAACAAAACATACTTATACCTTTCGTTTGATGATGTTTGATGATGACCCTTATGACCTTATTTACATACTTATCAACCTTTTAAGACAAGCTACTGACTTAGTACTATTTGACTTAGGTTGAGGACTTTTGGACCGATTACTTGCACACTTTCCCGACTCTACATTACTACTATTTTACCGCTACTTATCATTGTGAGTTATAGCTTTCCCTTTTTACTTTAACTTATTTTGGGAACTGAGAATACATGCGCATTTTATGTTTTACATAATAGGCACGAGTACTTAAACTTTATATATGTGTGGGTTATATAACGGCAGAAACATTCCCTTTAGCTCGGTAACGTTTAGTCATTGGTTTTTGAACCGTGAACGCGAATCTTAGATATGGATCCATAGGGTGTGACATCCCCACTCGGGCTAGTCGCGCTAGCATTTAACGAGTGTTTAATACTTCGAGGTTATACGCACTTGCCAAGTGCACTTTCAGGGGGTACACAAACGTTAAGTTAGTTACCGGGTGCCCGCGGTTAAGCATATACTTTTACATACTTTTGAAACGCTCGTTGTAGCACCGAAATCTCGTGGCCTACTTACATTACTGTTATACTTAAACTATAGCTCACCAACCTTTGTGTTGACCTTTTTAAGCGTGTATTTCTCAGGTGCTTGAAGTCGCTTCCGCTATCATACTAGTCGTGCTGTAGAACCCGCTGCTTAGAGTTGTTATCGCATGACTACTTATCTTGCATTCAAACTTATATACTTTTGGAACTATGTTATGTAACGACCTTTGTGGTCACGTACACTTATTTAATGCTTCTACTTAGTGAAGCTTACTTTTGGATTGTAAAACATTCGACGTTTGTTATGACGTCACTTTTATTAATGAATGCAAACTCTGTTTTGAAAACGCATATAGTACTTAACCTTGTAATGATCCTGTTGATGATGGTCCGTACGTGATGATTTAGTACGGGGCGTCACATTTGGTATCAGAGCCTTGGTTGTAGGGAATTAGGATGCATTAGTGAGTCTAAGACCGACCCGAGTAGGATTCACTAATAGGACTAATCTACAACTTGCTAGTTTACTTGTTTCCGCTGTGTTTACTACATGTTGCTGCTTACCTTTACTGCTATATGCCGTATGTTACTACATGTTTTCACTACTGCATGCTATTATTTGCTTTCGATTGCATGCTACTTTCATACGATTTGCTGTTATTGCCATGCTAGTTACTGTTATACATGATTTAAACTATTGGCCAATTATTTGCGTGCTTTATGACTTACTGACATGGAAAAATTTATTTTTCCTTGTTCAGATGTCGGACGTTCCACCTGCTGGCATTCCGGGCAGTACAGGCTCAGACCCCGTTGTCCCACCTACTGCTATACCTGCTGCTGCTGCTGCTGCCGATATTTCGGCCCCGACACCCACTGGCGATCCCGGCGCTTCCACTTCCGGAGCTAGCTCTAGTGCACCTGCCCCAGCGTCTTCTTCCAGACCCCCGAGGCAACTGGCTCGCATTGGTGGTATGGAGATCCCCGCGGAGTTCGGGGAGGGTCCTTTTCGTAATCACTGGCGCACTCCCTGCCGACGCACTCCCGACGGGTACCTAGCAGTGATTACGCCAGGCCGACACCGACAGATGTTGGCCGCCTTCGGATATCCAGTTGAGCCACCCGTGTCACCATCACATGATTCAGACGACGGGTCTTCCACCGATGCTCCTTCAGACGACACCACATCTGATGACTCCAGTGATGAGGAGGATCCCGCTGACAGACCGATTCAGGCACCCTCTACCCCGCCGAAGAAGCGGTATCGCTTCGCTGGCATTATTCCGGGTCGTACTATCACTGACGCTTTTGGTCGGCGTCAGAGGATTACTGCTCGTAAACGGCTGGTGCCGTACCCTGCTGACCCACTGATATTACCATCTCCACCCAGAGCCGGACCATCTACTTCAGCACCACTAGCACCACCTGCACCGCTAGCACCACCTGCCCCACCATCTTCCTCTAATGAGGGACTGAGGCGGGAGATTGAGATTCTTCAGGCCCGAGTTACTGAGCTTGAGGAGCAGTTGGCTCAGGTTTTGGACATCTTGCACCCACCATCACCGTAGGACTTTGTATTAGATTCTGTATTGTAATCTCTTTTGAAATTTCATATTTCACTTATGTATCGTACGAACTTATTGTAATGTATGGAACTTATTACCTTTAATGAATGGAAATTTGTGTTGTTTACTTTTTGCACAAGTGTTCTATTTACATTATCATAGTTTTGTGGTACTTATATCTGCTTGCGTTACTTAATCAACATGTGTTGTGCTGTTTTCATGTTGATTGTTATATACTATATTATTATTATTTGCATACTGGATTTTGACTTGAGTCAAAAATGTTTGTTTAGAACATCATGGCCAACGGGAGATCAACCCCTACCGCAGCACAAATTGAAGAAATGATTAACGAGCGTGTTGCTGCTGCTCTAGCTGAAAGGCAACCCCAAGCTCCACCACCACCACCACCAGTTGTTCCACCCGTCCAAATTGGGTGTACATATAAGGAATTCCAAAGCTGTAAGCCGCACTACTTCAGTGGCACTGAGGGACCAGTCGGTCTCACAAGATGGTTCGAAAAGTTAGAATCGGTATTCAGGGTTAGCAATTGCTCTGAGGCTAACAAAACGAAATTTGCATCTTGCACGCTTTCCGATGGCGCGCTTATATGGTGGAATACCATGGCCCAAGCGCAAGGAATTGATGAGGCGTATGCTACGCCTTGGGAAGAATTTAAATCTGCTATGATCGAGGAATACTGTCCGAGGACCGAAATCCAAAAGATGGAAATTGAATTTATGCAATTGAAGACCGTAGGGAACGACCTTAACAGTTACAATCGTAGGTTTTTGGAGTTGGCTCTTATGTGACCAACCATGGTCACCCCCGAATTTAAGCGCTTGGAAAAATACTTCTCGGGACTTCCTAAGTCCATCAAGGGCAATGTTACCTCATCCAATCCACCAAGTGTTCCCGAAGCAATGCGCATGGCGCATACTCTCTTGAATCAAATCATCCTTGACGAGCCGGAGAAGGCTAAGTTTGAAACTGGTAGTGGCGAGAAGAGGAAATGGGACAACAACCACAACAACAACAACCGAGGTAGAAACTATGATCAAAACCCGGCAAAGCGACATGAAGGTTTCAGGCAAAACAACAACAACACCAACCCCAACAACAACAACAGCTCCAACCCGAACTACAAAGGAACTTTACCACAATGCAAGAGGTGTTATAAGCACCACACCGGGTATTGCAATGTTGTCTGTGAGAAATGCCAACGGACTGGGCATGTTGGTAAGGATTGTAAGGTTACTACTTTGAACGTGAAGCCAAACCACAACAATAATGGGCCTAGGAAATGTTATGAGTGTGGAAAGACGGGCCATTTCAGGAACGAGTGCCCAAACAAGCGTAAGGATGGCGGACCACCACGTGCTAGAGCCTTCAATGTTAATGCAAGGGACGCCCGCGACAACCCCGACTTGGTGACAGGTATATTCAAAATCAACAATCTTTTAGCTTCTGTCCTATTTGATACTGGTGCCGATAGGAGCTATGCGTGTAGACATTTTTGTGATAAGTTAGATTGGTCGTTAGTTCCTTTAAAGGAAAGTATGCTTGTCGAGGTAGCCAACGGAAAACTTGAAAAAGTGGACCAAATTGGCCGAGGGGCTATTATCAACATAGCCGGTGTAGACTTTGAGATAGACTTGATACCCATTAAGTTGGGAAGTTTTGATGTTATTGTTGGCATGGATTGGTTGACTAAGATAAGAGCCGAGATTATTTGTGGAGACAAAGCTCTTCGTATACCGCAAGGAGATGGCGAGCCATTGATCATTTATGGAGAGAGATGTAGCTCTCAATTGAACCTCATCAGTTGCATTAAAGCACAGAAAATAATGAAGAAAGGACGCCTTGCTGTCCTAGCTCATGTGAAAACCGTAGGAACCGAGGAGAAGAAAGTGGAAGATGTGCGTATTGTGAACGAGTTCTCCGATGTCTTTCCCGAAGAATTGCCTGGATTACCGCCACCGAGGGCAGTAGAATTTCAAATCGACTTAGTGCCAGGAGCTGCACCTGTAGCTCGCGCACCCTATAGACTTGCACCTTCCGAGATGCAAGAATTGCAAAGCCAGCTACAAGAGTTACTTGATCGAGGGTTTATTCAACCGAGTTCTTCGCCGTGGGGCGCGCCTGTGTTGTTTGTAAAGAAGAAGGATGGATCTTTCCGAATGTGTATCGACTACCGTGAGCTCAACAAATTAACAATCAAGAATCGATATCCTCTCCCATGAATTGACGATCTTTTTGACCAACTGCAAGGATCGTGTGTTTACTCAAAGATCGATTTACGATCCGGCTATCACCAGTTGAGGGTGAAGGAAAGTGACGTGATGAAAACTGCATTTAGAACCCGCTACGGACATTATGAGTTTCTTGTAATGCCATTCGGTCTGACCAATGCACCTGCTGTATTTATGGACCTTATGAATCGTGTTTGCAAGCCGTACTTGGACAAATTTGTTATAGTCTTCATAGATGATATCCTCATCTACTCTAAGAGCGAAGAAGAACACGAGCATCATCTCCGATTAGTACTTGAACTTTTGAGACATGAGCAACTTTACGCAAAGTTTTCCAAGTGTGAATTCTGGTTGAAGGAAGTTCAGTTTTTGGGTCATGTTGTGAGTGACCAGGGCATCAAAGTTGATCCCGCCAAGATCGAAGCTATCAGCAAGTGGGAGACCCCCACTACTCCGACTCACATCCGCCAATTGTTGGGTCTTGCCGGTTATTACCGAAGGTTTATCGAAGGTTTCTCTCTGATTTCACGTCCGCTAACCGCACTCACTCACAAAGGAAAGAAATTCGTTTGGGGAGACGAGCAAGAGAAAGCGTTTCAATTCTTGAAACGGAAGTTAACCACCGCGCCTATCCTATCACTTCCTGAGGGTAATGACGATTTTGTTGTTTACTGCGACGCCTCGAAAACTGGTTATGGTTGTGTGCTTATGCAACGCACGAAGGTCATCGCCTATGCTTCTCGTCAACTTAAGATCCACGAACGAAACTATACTACACACGATCTTGAACTTGGAGCCGTTGTCTTTGCGCTCAAATTGTGGAGGCACTACCTTTATGAAACTAAATGCACTATCTTCACCGATCACAAGAGTCTCCAGCATATATTCGATCAGAAACATTTGAATATGAGACAACGAAGGTGGATTGAGACGCTAAATGATTACAAGTGTGAACTTCGCTATCATCCGGGTAAGGCCAACGTTGTTGCTGACGCCTTAAGCCGAAAGGAGAGGTCGGCACCTCTTCGCGTTCGAGCATTGAACATCACGATTCATTCCAACCTCCAGAACCAAATCCGAGCAGCCCAAGAACAGGCTCTCATAGAGAAGCACTTACGATATGAATATTTGAACATTCTCGTCTCTAAATTCGAGGTTAGAGAATCCGGACTCCGATGTTATGCCGGAAGAATTTGGGTACCACGCTATGGAGACTTACGGAGCCTCATATTGGATGAAGCTCACAAGTCAAGATATTCGATTCATCCCGGAGCGGGCAAGATGTACCATGATATTAAAGAACAATATTGGTGGCCGAATCTCAAGAAAGACGTTGCAGCTTATGTTAGTAAGTGTTTGACTTGCTCAAAGGTTAAAGCCGAGCATCAAAAACCTTCTGGGTTACTTCAACAGCCGGAAATCCCACAATGGAAGTGGGAGATGATAACTATGGACTTTATCACCAAACTGCCAAAGACAGTGGGCGGATACGATACCATTTGGGTTATTGTTGACCGTCTTACCAAGACTGCACATTTCTTAGCAATGAAAGAAACCGATACAATGGAGAGACTTGCTCAACTTTATATTAAAGAGGTTGTATCACGACACGGTATACCCTTATCGATCATCTCCGATCGCGATCCTCGATTTGCTTCTAGATTTTGGCGTTCTTTGCAAGAAGCCATGGGAACTCGCCTCGACATGAGCACTGCATATCACCCTCAGACTGACGGGCAAAGTGAACGAACAATTCAAACCTTGGAGGACATGCTACGTGCATGTGTTATTGATTTTGGAAAGGCCTGGGAAAGGCATTTGCCACTCGCCGAATTCTCTTACAACAACAGTTACCACTCGAGCATTAAAGCTGCACCTTTTGAAGCATTGTATGGCCGCAAGTGCCGTTCTCCTCTTTGTTGGGCCGAGCTAGGTGAAGTGCAACTCACCGGGCCAGAGATAGTCCACGAAACATCAGAGAAGATTGCCCAAATTCAAAACAGACTCAAGGTAGCTCGTGATCGCCAAAAGAGTTATGCTGATAGTAAACGTAAAGACTTTGAATTCAACGTTGGTGACCGCGTTATGTTGAAGGTTGCACCTTGGAAGGGTGTGATTCGTTTTGGAAAGCGCGGAAAGTTAAACCCGCGGTACATTGGTCCATTTGAAATTTTGAAGCGCGTTGGACCCGTTGCTTATCGCCTTGATCTTCCAGCACAATTGAGCTCAGTTCATCCTACCTTCCACGTATCAAACTTGAAGAAGTGTCTTGCTCCACCTGAACTGATCATACCATTGGAGGAACTTACTATTGACGACAAACTTCACTTTGTGGAAGAGCCTGTTGAAATTATGGAACGTGAAGTTAAGGAGTTGAAACACAATAGGATTCCGATCGTCCGAGTTCGATGGAATGCCAAACGAGGACCTGAGTTTACTTGGGAACGAGAGAATCAAATGAGACAGAAGTATCCTCACCTTTTTCCACCTCCTCCATCACCTTCAGATTCAGCTTAAAATTTCGGGACGAAATTTTCTTTAACAGGTGGGTAATGTAACGACCCTGGTTTTTCCAACATTATTTTATTAATAATAATTATTATTAATACGTGTGATTAAACGAATGTATGTTATTACATTTACTTGTTGCCATGATTAACCGTACTTGATTCTTTAATGCCCGAAACGTCTTTGTGACACCCGGAACTTACACGAATAATAATTTCAAGTATTATTTACATTCATGATTAATTTTATTAATCATTTTAATTAACTATGGTGATTAGTTAGTTACTTGGGCTTTAGTTGGAATAATTTGTAAATTACTTGAACTTGGGCTTGTTAAATGTTATGGACTCATGGTTATGGACTTATAGGCCCACTCTACCTCCCTTAATGGACTACTAGGAGCCCATATTATGCTAATGGCTAATTAATAATAAACATGGAATAAATAAATTAAGTGGAAGACAATTTCTTACAAGCATGCTAGCAATATTCCCTCATGCTCTTAGCTTTTCCCATTCCACACAAACACCACACTTCAATGCAAGAATAATGCATGTTGACCACTCCATGGATGGCCTAAAAACCGTCCACCATGGGGGTCTTGGAGGGTGGGATTGTTTTTTAAATTTTGACTACATATTCTCTAGTATTATCTCACTTATACTTACACATACTTGCACACTTTCAATTGATCTCATTTTTCTCTCTACTTGGTAAGTAACAAGGCTTATTTACTCTTCTTTTTCTTCATCTAAAACAGCCCCCAACAATCATCTTCATCATCATTTCTTTTGTTGTTAAATTGTTACTTAATCTTGTTATAGCTTACTTACTTGTAGTTGTTTTAATTACTAGTTTCTTGTTGTTACATACTAATTACTAAGGAGCAAACTTTCTAGTTTGATTCTTCATTTATCTTGTGCTAACAAGAACATGCAAGAACAAAACTCTCTAGTTTATGTTCTACCTCTATTGTTATAAAAGATTGTAAGTTCGTGATTGTAAAAAAATCATACATGCATTCATGTTAGTAAACTTGAAGTTTACTTTCTAAAGATCAAGACCTAGGCTTGAATCTTTAAAAGTATGAAACTCATGAACTTGTTACTTGTTTATTTAGCTTATCATTTTCATTCTTGCACTCAAATTACACTTTACTAGTTGATAATCAAAGTTTTGTAACCTATGGTTTCACTAAAGTAAAGATTCAAGGGATGGTAATTATGATTTAACTTAATGACTTTACTTAGACTTTCACTTGGGTTATGATGGTCAAGATTTGGTTAAAATGATGTAAACACATCCATGAGTTGTACACTTGAAGCCATATGCATCAAGGATGAGAACCATGATGAACATCAAGCACCAAAACCACCGGAACTCCCTTAAACTTACTGTTCTGTCCAAACTTTCTGATCAGCTGAACCCGTAACAGACCAGTAGGTCTGGGCTGATCTAACCTTGATTTTTGGATAGAACTTTTCGAGTAGATAACTTTTCATATAAGACTCGTCTTCATACGAGTTACGGTTTAGAGTCTATGGCCCTCCGAGCGTCACTAAGTCCATTTACTTTTCTAGTTTTCTGTTTCTGTTTTCTGTTTACTGTTTTCTGAGTCAGACCTAAACACCTGGGCTACTGTAACTGTGATATTCAGTTAGCTCTGTTCGAGTAGATAATTTTTCGTTTAGGACTCGTCTTAATACGAGTTACGGTTTAGGATTTATGGCCCTCCGATCGTCACTAGGTCCTCTAACGTTGTGCAGAAAATTCTGACCTACTCGCACTTAAACCGTCGCCACGGTCAAACTAAGACGAGTTTGCTTCTGAGATTTTTACAACCCTTAAGGGACTCATATACGGAGCCATGACCACTGGTCTCACGTTATTTCAGTAGGTATAGAGACCGTGGTGACTGACCGAAGTCAGCCTTCGTTTTAAAACTTCCTTTATGAACAAAACATATTTATACCTTTCGTTTGATGATGTTTGATGATGACCCTTATGACCTTATTTACATACTTATCAACCTTTTAAGACAAGCTACTGACTTAGTACTATTTGACTTAGGTTGAGGACTTTTGGACCGATTACTTGCACACTTTCCCGACTCTACATTACTACTATTTTACCGCTACTTATCATTGTGAGTTATAGCTTTCCCTTTTTACTTTAACTTATTTTGGGAACTGAGAATACATGCGCATTTTATGTTTTACATAATAGGCACGAGTACTTAAACTTTATATATGTGTGGGTTATATAACGGCAGAAACATTCCCTTTAGCTCGGTAACGTTTAGTCATTGGTTTTTGAACCGTGAACGCGAATCTTAGATATGGATCCATAGGGTGTGACATCCCCACTCGGGCTAGTCGCGCTAGCATTTAATGAGTGTTTAATACTTTGAGGTTATACGCACTTGCCAAGTGCACTTTCAGGGGGTATACAAACGTTAAGTTAGTTACCGGGTGCCCGCGGTTAAGCATATACTTTTACATACTTTTGAAACGCTCGTTGTAGCACCGAAATCTCGTGGCCTACTTACATTACTGTTATACTTAAACTATAGCTCACCAACCTTTGTGTTGACCTTTTTAAGCGTGTATTTCTCAGGTGCTTGAAGTCGCTTCCGCTATCATACTAGTCGTGCTGTAGAACCCGCTGCTTAGAGTTGTTATCGCATGACTACTTATCTTGCATTCAAACTTATATACTTTTGGAACTATGTTATGTAACGACCTTTGTGGTCACGTACACTTATTTAATGCTTCTACTTAGTGAAGCTTACTTTTGGATTGTAAAACATTCGACGTTTGTTATGACGTCACTTTTATTAATGAATGCAAACTCTGTTTTGAAAACGCATATAGTACTTAACCTTGTAATGATCCTGTTGATGATGGTCCGTACGTGATGATTTAGTACGGGGCGTCACAGTAACTGTTAACTGTGGGACCGAAAATTAACACGCCATCAGATGGTATTTTGGCAGGGTGTTATAGTTGGTATCAGAGTTAACGGTTCGTAGGGAAACTAGGACTTGCATTAGTGTGTCTGATTTGGTCATTAGGACACCTTGATGAGTCTAGACTATGACCGAGACTTAGTCATTACATGAGTACTTTGTGACTAACGTTATTTACTTGACTAATCTATTTCGTTTGTGTTCTTGTACTATGAGTTAGATGTCACAGGATTCAAGAAGCAGTGATAGCGACTCCAGTGTGGCTGAGGTGAATGCTCCAGCCCCAGCACCGGCACCTGCTCTGCATCGAATACCTAACCATCCCATGAATCTTTATGCATTGGATTTGGTTCATACTAACCGTAACAGGGATATTGTTGATCGTGTTAACGCCTTGAGCGATATTGCTAGGACATATCTGCACCCCGATGATCTAGAGAGGATGGAGGAAAAAGTCACAGGTATAAATACTTATACGTACGAGGCTGAAGCAAGGTTCGTTGAGATGGCGAGATTGATAGCAGCCTTAACTGCCAGGGTTGCTGCGTTAGAGGCGGAACGTAATAGGCCGAGGAATGATGGACCTTCCATCCATACCCGACAAAAGAGGAAGTGAAGGGTCATTGACTATGAGCTTCTTTTCCTTTTCCATCCACCATACTTTATTTATATAAAACTTACCGGGTGTTATAAACCGGGCTATTAGCAAATTATGTTTATTGTTTGGTTTACTACTTTGGAATTTGGTTTATCACTTCCGGATTTTTGTTTATATTAATGGTGGATTATGCTATTAGTAACTATTATCTTTTATTGCATGCGGTAATATTCTGTATTTAGTAACTTGTATGATCATAATACTTGTGTTATGTTATACTACTACTATTGCCATTAATGTTACTACTTAGTGTTACTACTATCACTACATAACACTAGCACCACTACTACTACCACTAGTGTTACTACTAATACTACTAACACTACTATCACTACTTACACTACTTCTCACTACTAGCGAATCTTTTCGTACTATTATTTACTAGTCTTCAACACTCGTTGCTAGTATATTTTTAATAACTCTATTTTTCATTGATCTTACCTCGATGTATCGTTTGTGTAGAAGGAGGCCATGTTTACTACTGAAATGCTCGAGGCTCAATTGGAAGAACTCGTTAACCAGCGTGTGATGGAAGCTCTTATAGCTGCAGGTTTTGATTGCACGATTGAGAAATATTGTCCCCGACGAGAGCGGATAATATGGGAAAATGAACTTCTGAACCAAAGGGTCATTAGAAACGACATTGCTAGTTACACTAACCGATTCCGGGAACTGTCGTTGCTTTACCCACATTTGGTCTCATCAGTGGAAAGAGCAATCGAGAGGTACATGTCGGAATTGCCGATGGAAGAGTTTGGTTTTGTCCATTCCCATCAACGAAAGACAATACTCGGAGTCATCAACATGGCGATAAATAGAATGAAGCAAGTGAGCCGATCGGAAGGAAAAGAGATGCCTGTTACAGGAAATGAAGTTAATGGGAACAGGAAATGATGTGAGAATTATACTGGAAATCTCGCACAGAATCGAGGTGAGAAGCAAGAGATGCCCCGTAACTTTGAGAAGGGATCTTCATCCAACACGAATTACAAGGGAAAACTACCATTGTGTGGAAGATGCGGAAAGCACCATCGTGGGGAATGCAAAGTGCTGGCCTGTACCAAGTGTAAGAAGTTTGGTCATTTGTCAAAAGATTGCAAGGTTAACCTCAACGGCAACACCAACAACAACAACACTACAAGCAACACGAACAATGCTAATGGTGGTAAGAACTGTTATGGTTGTGGACAGCCGGGTCATTTCAAGAAGGACTGTCCTAAGAACAACAATGGGAATGCTCGAGGAAGGGCGTTCAACATCAATTCTACGGAAGCTCGTGATGATCCAAAGCTAGTCACGGGTACGTTTTCACTTGATGATCAACTTATTTATGTTTTGTTTGATACTGGCGCTGATAGAAGTTTTATATCAAAGGATATTTGTCACAATGTTAAGAAACCTGTTTCTTCCTTAGATAACGTGTATTCCATAGAACTAGGGAATGGTAACTTGATGAGAGCTGATAAGATTTATCGTGATTGTATTTTGACGTTAGAAAGTAAGCCTTTTAGCATTGATGTGATACCTATTTAACTGGGAAGTTTTGACCTTGTGGTTGGAATGGACTGGTTAGCTGATAACAAAGCCGAGGTGGTCTGTGACCTAAAGGCTATTCGTATTCCTATTGCTGCCGGTGAACCTATGATGATTTATGGTGAAAAGAATGGCTCACAATTACATCTCATTAACTGCTTGAAAGTCCAAAAGTATGTGAGAAAGGGATGTATCGCGTTCTTGGCCCATGTAAGCCAAATTGTACCAGAAGAAAGGAGACCCGAAGACGTTCCTATAGTTAAGGAATTTCTTGAAGTTTTTACGGAGGAATTACCTGGTCTCCCACCGCATCGAGAAATTGAGTTTCAGATAGACTTAGTGCCAGGAGCGGCACCGGTGGCTCGCGCACCGTACAGACTTGCACCCCCAGAACTTCAAGAGTTGTCTAGTCAATTGCAAGAGTTGTTAGACAAGGGATTTATTAGATCGAGTTCTTCACCTTGGGGAGCTCCGGCCCTGTTCGTTAAGAAGAAGGATGGGTCGATGAGATTGTGTATCGACTACAGAGAATTGAACAAACTAACAATCAAGAATCGGTATCCGCTACCGAGGATTGATGACTTATTTGATCAGCTACAAGGATCTAGTTGTTATTCGAAGATTGATTTGAGATCCGGGTATCATCAATTGAGAGTCAAAGAAGATGATGTCCCGAAGACAGCGTTTAGAACACGTTATAGGCATTATGAGTTTACAGTGATGTCGTTTTGTTTGACGAACGCACCAGCAGTGTTCATGGACCTCATGAACCGTGTGTGTAATGCATACCTAGATAAATTCGTCATTGTGTTTATTGATGATATATTGGTGTACTCCAAGAACAGAGAAGAGCACGAACAGAATCTACGTTCGATATTGACTATGCTTAGAGAAGAGCAGCTGTATGTAAAGTCCTCTAAGTGTGACTTTTGGTTACCAGAAGTATAATTTCTTGGCCATGTTGTAGGGGCCAAGGGAATACAGGTCGATCCAGCAAAGATTGAGTCGGTTAAAAAATGAGAAACTCCAAAGACGCCAACGCAGATTAGGCAATTTTTGGGTCTAGCTGGTTACTACCGTAGATTCATTGAAGGATTCTCTAAGATCGCCCGACCATTAACCGCATTGACTCATAAGGGCAAGAAGTTTGAGTGGTCAGAACCGCAAGAGACTGCATTTCAGTTGTTGAAAGAGAAGTTGACAACTGCACCAGTATTGTCTCTACCCGAGGGAAGTGAAGATTTTGTAGTTTATTATGATGCCTCACTTCAAGGAATGGGTTGCGTGCTTATGCAACGAAACAAAGTTATTGCTTATGGATCGCGTTAGTTAAAGATTCACGAGCAGAACTACACTACGCACAACCTTGAGTTAGGAGCTGTTGTCTTTGCACTTAAAATGTGGAGACACTACCTGTTTGGAACCAAGTTCACTATCTTCACTGACCATAAGAGTTTACAGCACATATTCGATCAGAAGCAGCTCAACATGAGACAACGACGTTGGATGGAACTACTTAATGATTATAACTGCGAACTTCAATACCATCCGGGCAAGGCGTATGTTGTGGCAGATGCTTTAAGCAGAAAAAAAAGAGAGAAACCTCTTAGGGTTAAAGCGCTTAACATAGTTGTCCGTACGAATCTCACATCACAAATCCGCGAAGCACAACAAGAAGCCATGAAACAAGAGAATGTTGATGTTGAATTTCTCAAAGGGATGGATAAGAAGTTTGACATCAAGGAGTACGAAACACGGTACTTTGCTAACCGAATTTGGGTACCAAAGTTTGGTGGATTGAGAGAACTAGTGTTGGAGGATGCACACAAGTCGAGATACTCAATTCATCTGGGATCAGATAAGATGTACCAAGATTTGAAGGCATTTTATTGGTGGCCGAACTTGAAAGCTGACATTGCTACTTATGTAAGGAAATGCTTGACTTGTGCCAAAGTCAAGGCTGAGCATCAGAAGCCATCAGGATTGCTGATTCAACCAGAGATTCCCCAGTGGAAGTGGGAAGGAATTTCCATGGACTTCATTACGAAACTGCCGAGAACGGCAGGAGGTCACGATACTATTTGGGTTATCGTGGATCGTCTCACTAAGTCCGCACACTTCTTACCGATAAGGGAAACTGATAAGATGGAGAAGTTGGCTCAGATTTACATTAAGGAAGTCGTCTCTAGGCATGGAGTGCCTATATCTATTATATCCGACCGCGACAGCAGATTTACTTCCACGTTTTGGCAATCATTGCAGAAAGCAATGGGGACTCGTTTAGATATGAGTACAGCATATCACCCCAAGACGGATGGCCAGAGCGAACGAATTATTCAGACTTTTGAGGACATGTTGAGATCGTGTGTCATTGATTTTGGAAATGGATAAGATAAGTATTTACCACTAGCTGAGTTCTCATACAATAACAGTTACCATGCGAGCATTAAAGTTGTACCATTTGAAGCATTGTATGGAAGGAAGTGTAGATCTCCCGTTTGTTGGAGCGAGTTGGGAGATAGTCAGTTGACAGGTCCTGAGATTATTCAGGAGACAACTGAGAAAGTTTTACAGATTCAGGAACGATTGAGAATGGTTCGAAGTCGTCAAAAGAGTTATGTCGATGTTAGACGGAAGGACATAGAGTTCCAAGTTGGGGATAAAGTTATGCTTAAAGTATCACCTTGGAAGGGTGTTGTACCATTTGGGAAACGAGGTAAGCTGAGTCCTAGATATGTTGGACCGTTTGAGATAATTGAAAGGGTTGGACCAGTAGCTTACAGATTGGAACTATCACAAGCACTCAGCGGTATTCATGACGTTTTCCATGTATCCAATCTAAAGAAGTGCCTAGCCGATGATAATTTGATTATTCCTCTAGAGGAACTACGTATCGATGACAAACTTCATTTCATTGAGGAACCTGTTGAAATCTTAGGCCGTGAGGTCAAACAGTTGAAGCAAAGCAGAATTCCTATCGTTAAAGTTCGGTGGAACGCGAGAAGAGGACCAGAGTTCACGTGGGAGCGTGAAAACTAGATGAGGCTGAAGTATCCGCAATTGCTTCCCGAGGAAACTACTTCAGCGGACGATCACTAAAATTTCGGGACGAAATTTTCAATAACATGTGGGTAATGTAACAACCTTGATTTTTCCGTTACTTTCGTTAACCTTCCGTTAGTTTATTTAACGACGATTATTTAACTTTTATGTGTTTACGTGTATTAAATGCGTACTTGACTTTTGGAGGGTTTCAATAATTAATATGGGTTGATATTGATTCAAATAAATATTTCGGATAATGAAACACGATAAAAACGATACGATTTTGATAATAGCTTTTTGAGCAACGAAACGCTCGGGTTTATTTTAATAATTAATTTTATTAATTATTAACTTTTTAAAATATTTAATTTATTGGGTTTTTAATAAATTAAGCGATTGGTTGCGTTTAACGATCGGATTAGCATTCCGGGCCTTCGGTACGACTAAACGGCACTTAAAACGGACCACGAATACACGGGATTACAAAACGAGAGCCCGGGAACCCCCTGAGGGCCCCATTCGCCCGACCCCTCCCCATACCCCCCCTTATATTTTAATTTTTGATAAGTTTAGGGGCTTATGTGCTAATTTGTGAAACTAGGGTTAGTATAAATAGAAGTATTAACCTAAAATTAGTAAACCCTTACACAAAAACTGCAATCGATCCCTCCCTGGCTCCCTCCCACCATCGACATCATCACCACCACCATACCATCAATTTTTGATTTTTAGATTAAACCTTGAACACGGAAGTTGTAATTCCCGATCTCCTCTACGCGTTGGTGTATTTAATTTAGCGATCAAAGGTATAATTGCATAAACCCTAAATCTTAAAAATCTGATTTTCATGTGAGTTTCATAATGTTGTCAATTGCTCAAGTCTATACGCATACGTGTTAATTGTAATCGTTATTTTGATTGTTTGATGCGCTAGGGTTTAAAAACGAATTTGTATTTGTTTGATCAGAAAAATTAAGTTTTTCAAATGTTAATTATTATGTTATAATCAGATTCCTTGCGAAAAACTATTGAGTTTATGCTTTGGATTCGCTTGATTTCGTTTTCGTATGATTAAGTTATGTCGATTTGAATTATCGTTGTGTTTTTGTTGCTTGATCAGAAATCTGGTATTGATAGACAACGAATTGGCATGTGAGACTTATACCACTGGAAATATAATTTAAAAACACTCAATTTAGACTAGGATATCATGTCGTTTGCTTATGTATAGCCCGAGATATGCTAGAATTAGTGTAAATGTAGTTTTATACAGCACTTGCATAAAAATAACATTGTATGATAAAATGTGTTAATCTATGTGATTAAAGCTTTGCATATTTGAAAATAGACAAAAAGTACTTCATATTTCATGTAGATATCATAGGTTAATTGTATCTAGATCTTCGGATAATCGTATGCGAATGTGACTAACGAAATGGGAATCGAATCTGTAAATTGAACACGGTTTTGTACTTTGTGAATTTTTTATATTGATTGAGCATGTATGCTTCTGGAAAATGAAACTTAATATGATATGTGACTTATTGTTAGTTTATGTTAATCTCTTAAACCTTATGCATTGGGCACAATAGAGCTATACTTTATGTGAATTCTGACTTGAACTGAAAACTGAATGATCAAATTGCACGAACAAACTGTACAAATTGGCTAAACAAAAGTGGCTAGATTTTTGATATGTGTTACTTTGATTTTTCCTTGAACTATTTCCACTGGTCTTGTATCAATTTCATGTTCCTAACTCCCGATATAGCCAAAATGAAATCGGTGCATGGTCAGAAACTGACTTGGCAAACCCCAAATGTATTCCTTCTGATTCCTGACTTTTAATTGTTGTATGAGTCCCTGGCTGGACTTTTTGGAATTGATTTTGAGTCTAATTATGATCTGGAGTCTTTTATATTTACTTGAATTTTGTACTATGAGATAATGTGCTAAGTATGCTACGTGTTCATAAACTTTGTGCATAACGATAAACTGAAATTGTGAAAATGATCATTCATGACCTAAAACGTATTGATTGACTTAGGTTTGACATGTTGACCAATATTTGATATGAACCTACTGATGTTGACTTTAGTTGACTACTTTGACCAAGTTTGACTTTCGGTTTGACTTCGGTTGACTTTGTTTGACTTGCATGATATAGTTGACTTTTACTTTGAAACGCGTCGAGTCGAGCAATAAGACAACGTACACTATGAAACCACACTTATTTAAGATACATATATTGACCAACCTACATACGTATACTTAGGTTACATTACTCGGGTCTAAACCGTACAAGTCATTTGTCTTTCATTCCGAGCTTATTCAAAGGTGAGTCTACAGTCCCGCTTTTTACATGTTTTCAGGGATGAGAATACACGCTGTTATATTTACATTTTCAATTACTTTTATATTGACATGAGTACTACACATATGCATAATGAGTTTGTTCAAAAAGCCTCTAGCTTGAATACTTTTAATACCATCGGTGTAAGCACAATTTAGATGGACGGATCCGTTAGGTTGACAACCTCACCCACTATAAAAGCAGTGGTGCATTTATTTTGAACATTAGATACATTTGAACAAGTGTATAACATTTTACGAGGTAAGGTCGGGTGTAGTGGTTTCTATACTCGGGTTAATGCTAGTATTCAGGTGCTCGGTTTATGCAAGCGATAGAATCTAGTGGTCAATGAAATTAAACTATTTTTCTGATAACTGTTTTTCAGATACTGTTACATTACTTTAAACCTGTAGATTCACCAACATTATTTGTTGACCTGTTTTTGCGTGTTGTTATTCTCAGGTCCTTAAGAGGTATGCTTCCGCTGTGTTTGCTGCATGACTGGCCGTGGAGTCAGCATTTGATTTTAAAGAACATTATTTACTTTCGCATTTAAAACTTTTATACTGTTTAAATACTGTTGGCTTGTGGTTACGATCACAACAGTGTTTCTATTTTGGGATTTTTGACTTTTGTTTTTGAAAGTTATTATTTTAAATAAAATTAAATGCGATTGCTTTAAACGTCTCATATAGAGGGCGTAACTGTTAACCGTGGGACCGGAAATTAACACGCCGTCAGATGGTATTTTGGCGGGGTGTTATAATTTACTTCTATAAATCATTGTCTCGCTATTTGTGAATATATATATAATATCAAATCGTTTTATGACCAAGTTAATATATATTTTTAATATTAATAAACACGTTTTAAAATACACATCTCACATTATTCATATAACTAATTCTAACAGTTAATATTCTTTATTATTGTATGTGTCCAAATTACGTTATTTAAATAAACACACTTAATTAACCAATTCTATTATATCGATAAACGTTTTCACACGTTTGAAACAAAATCGATTGAATATTATGTAGTTTAGTTCTCCACTAACTTTTATCTATCTTTCATTATCTAACAATTTACCATTTATTCCGAATACTATTAAAATTGAATGATTTCTCAAATCAACGTGGACCTTACAACAGAGATCCGTAATAATATCATAATCCTTAAGGGACTTAATAAATATCTTTTAAGTCAATCGTTTGGCGTAATCTTTTAACTCTGTAGCTAAATATATCAATCAGATAATCAAACCAATAAGTTTAATGCACAGTATCATATACTCAACACTTTGTTACGTTTTCAAGTTATAGTATATGTATCTATTTACATATAATTGTTTGTGCATCATTGTGAATAAACGAAGGGTATTTGAATAGTTCAAGAATTTTGTGATTCAGTTTTACAGACTTTGCTTATCGTGTCAGAAATGTTAAAGATTAAGTTTAAATTTGGTCAGAAATTTCCGGGTCATCACAATATCTTCAATAAATACAACAACAAACTTGTCTAGATATGGCTTACACACACGGTTCATGAGATCCATGAACACTGCCAGTGCGTTCGTCAATCCAAATGGCATTACTATAAATTCATGATGTTCGTAGCGTGTTCTAAACGCTGTCTTCGGTATATCTGTCTCCTTTACTCTCATCTGATGGTAACCTGACCTCAGATCTATCTTAGAGTAACATCCTGATCCTTGTAACTGATCAAACAAATCATCGATCCTTGGTAACGGTTATCTATTCTTGATAGTTAGCTTATTCAGTTCTCTGTAATCAATACAAAGTCTCATAGATCCATCCTTCTTCTTTACAAAAAGAACTGGAGCTTCATCTCTGATGTCCTTGGCTATGTAGTTGCCTTCTTACACTTTCCACAGATCAACGCATTATGACCCTGATGTTCTTCACCATAGGGGAGTTCCTATTTAGTGCGAGCACCTTGTTCCTCAGCTTGGCATTCATAGCCAACAACTCTCGTAGCCCTAGAGGTGTAAGTCTATACGGTGCGCGAGCCACTAGGACCGCTCCTGGAACTAGATCAATCTGAAATTCATCTTCACGGTGAGGTGGAAGACCTAGTAACTCTTCCGGAAGGACCTTAAGAACAATTTCTAACTGTTGGACATCTTCGGGTCCCTTAATTGGTGGTTCAACTTTGCTCACATTTTCCAGAATTGTGAGAAATCCTTATCTCATGCACTTCTGGACCTTCTAGCAATTTATGTAACATAACAGTGTACTGATCTTCTCTCCGTACACCATCTCCGTTGGTGAGAGGAATTCGAATAGCCTTCTGGTCGCAGCAGCCTAGGTTTTGTCGTCAGATAACCAGTCCATTCCAACCACGAGGTCAAAACTTCCCAGTTTAATAGTTATATAGAGTATACGTTGTCTAAGGAAGGTATTGGGTTCTAAATGTTGTGACGGTATTCTATAGCGATAAAGCTTCTATCAGCACCAATGTTGATAGTATATAAACATTATGATTGTTGAGTAAGAACGAACTCGTGACGAACTTCATTGAAGTTAATGTTGAAAGCAGGGTGAGTCATCAGACTTGTCCCACATCGGTGGGGAAGAAGAACGGAATACCCTTTATGAGGGAGGGTGTGAATACCTCTTCAGGTAGACTAGTATTGGAAAGTAAAATCGTGAAGTCGCAAGTGGCTGAATGATAGGTAATTCGGAATTCAAGTAGACAATACATACTACGTATTGTGCGGGCTGTCACAGGGGATTCATCCTCTAAGATATATCAGAAATGAGTCGTGATGCATAATAGCTAGTAGTAAATCGTGGAGGTGCTAGTAGTGATGAGTAGTATTTAGCAGTAGTAAGTAGCAATGGGTAGCATTAAGTAGTAACTAGTAATGACAAGCAGTGAGAAGTAGTGATCGGCCGAGAGTAGCAGTGAGAGGCGGCGTTAAGTAGTAGCTAGCAACGATAAGTAGTAAGGAGTAGTGGTATGAGATGATGAGTATGTTCCAAGCAGTGTCTTCCTAGTGTCAAGTGGTGATCGATGGTGACGGAAAGTGTCAATTAGTGACGAGTTATGACGTGATTAAATGATTTTTATAGGTTATAATAACAATTAATTTGCACAGTGTAAATTTCTACTCATGTATGAGATTATACGGTTTGTGTTCTAATGGTATTTATCCAAGTAACCTACTTGACCCGCTCCCAATTTCTTATTTGCGATGTCGAAACTTCTATATGAGTTACCGTAATGTAATCCCGGTCATTACATTACGCTATCTCACATTTCCATTCGACATTACTCCATAAGTTCAAGATAGCGTAGTCAACGTAAGTCAATGTGATGTAATGCGTGACATAGTATTTAGTCCAAGGCCATATCATATGGGTATAGGGTGTATCTGTATGTGATGTAATGCATAGCCCTACATGTAGCATAGTGAAGCAAACAGTGTAAGCATGGTGTATAATAGTCATCCAAGGTATACGCCCTAATGCGCCCTACATTTAGACACACTAATGCATCCTAGTTTCTATAGCCAAAGCTCTGATACCACCTATAACACCCCGTCAAAATGCATTAACGGTGATGTTAACTCTGGTCCCAGTACTTGACTTGACTTCTACGTAACAACAATGTTCTACAGCGGAAACAACTAGTACCTGAGATAAAACATGCAAAACGGGTCAACATAAAGTTGAGTGAATCTACAGATTTAAGTAAACAGTTCTCGTATGTTTCATAAAATAGTTTCCATAAATCATTTATCGAAAATCAGTTATTAAAATCGTTTATCAGCAATCGATATCCAAAATCAGTATTCAGAAATCTGTAAACATTTATCAGTTTAAACCATCAAAGTTTAATGTCAAAAGTTTGTATACAGCAAACGCCAAGTGTTAAACTATTGGTAATCGGCGATGTCATGTTTCAACTGTGTGTGACATCAAAAAGTTTTTTTTGTTTCAACTGCTTGTAGACATTACCATGTCTAGTTTCTAGTTTGTAAACATCAAGTTTAAGTATCATTCATCGTAAGTTAAGCCACGAGATTTCTGAAAAACATCGTAAAAATTATACATTAACATGAGCACTTGATTATAAGGCTTTGACCCTGTGGATAGCAAAGTCGCTACGCTACTTCCTTTCACCCTTTCTAAGCATACACTGATCAGGTGTACAAGTTTGTAACACCCCGTCAGAACTCACTAACGGAATATTAACTTCTGGTCCCACAGTTAACGGTCACGCCCTCTATATGAGACATTTTCGGAAAAGTAATCGGATTGATTTCAAAAGCATTTTCATTAAAGTAAAATAAAACCAAATGTTTATATTAATGACATAAGTAAATAATCTATAACATTATTTAAAAAGAAATAGTTTCAAATGCGATCAAATGTTCTTGACAAAAAAAAACCCATGCTGGACTCCAAAAAGAAATAGTTGATATTAATAGAAATTAATGAACGGCCAATTGGAGATGACTCTAAACACTCTAAATTATCAGTGGTAAAATAATCAAATAAATCTATCTAGCCAATTCGTACAGTTTTGACCAACAAGTCAGGTTTTCTGATTTAGACAGAATTTCGACCTTTGGTTTTGGCACGCATACAACACATATCAAACGAAGCTTTCAGAGGGTAGACATATAAAAGAGATATGCTAAGTAACATATATACTACAACATAATAGAAGAATAAAGTCCAATTCAACTCCTACTTCATGCTAGACATTTATTGGTGCAAAATAGACAGATTCGATCCTAATCAGGTAGCTGTTTTCGAGGTCGAATATATGAATATCTAGGAATATTTAGCACATGAAGTATACATGAAATATCAAGTACTACTCATGCAATTTACAGAAAACAAAATCTTGGTCATCAAAAAGCATATTAAGTGGTTGTTTGGTCTATGAACTAATTACTAGTCAATACATTGTAGCACGAACAATCGGGTAATCATAAAACGACTTTTACAAATCTGTTTACTATGATATCCAAGTCCATTTTATGTGTTTTTCAATCCTCTATCCATATATCATCAGTTTATAAGCCAATTCATAACTCACAAATTGCAGTTTTCATTTTAGTGCACAATTACATACCGAAACTTCAAACGATCATAACTTAGGCTATACTAAACGAAATCATGCGATTCCAGCGAGCAAATTCAATAGTTTTTTGTTAGCTATTCATCTATACATATTGTAATTGTAGAAAACAAAGTCACAAAAACCAGTAGCATAGCAATACAATTCGTGATTAAACCCTAACTCGTAGATCGGACAATACAATGACTAATTACATGTACAAACGCGACCAATTAAGCAATAGAACATCTAATGCATAAGATTAACATTAAAAATCAGATTTATTAATTTAGGGTTTGCAATTATACCTTTCTAGGGCAATCAACACACGTTACTAGATGTAGAATGATGCAAGGAACAAATTTGATGCTCAAGGTTTTTGCAAATAGCAAGTAGATGATGGTGTTATGGTGGTGAATAAATTGTGAGGTTTTAAGGGTGTATATATAGACTCATGGCTTACGAATTAATAAATATTTATTTATATTTATTGTAGACAATATCATATTTAATATTTAGCATATCTCATATTAAATGTAAGCATAGATTTGATTGATATACTACGTGGGACATGATTCCTATATTCAAGGGATATGAGATCATATCATGTATTATATAATTGGCCAAATAAAGTTGAAAGTGACACGTTCATTTACTTACGTATGAATATGAATTGAATGAATGAAATGGATTCCACATTTACATTTTTAGTCCTTATATTTCAATATGTATTACAATATTATTTATGTAAATACATCTCTTTATAGAGTCACCTTTAGAATAAACGGTGTGTAATAAAACTCGTGTGTAATTAAAATAATAGTAGCCCATTAATGTTGAAAATCTTGGCTACTTTAAGTGAGTCTTTTCCTTAAGGTTAAAACTAGTAGGTTCCATGTGTGGAAATTTGTGTCTAAATGATATGTATTAGATAAGCTTTAATATATATATATATATATATATATATATATATATATATATATATATATATATATATATATATATATATATATATATATATATTATCTATTTTGATTTTCTTATTTTATAATATACGATTTAGTCCTTGATCATTGTAAGTTTATTTATTTAATTAGTTTGATGATGATGTCAAAGATTAAAAGTTTTGTTAATTTCAATTACCCGATAGTCTCGTGAGACCTCTGTTGCAGTTTTCAAAACCTTGTCGTTTTCTCAGTATTTCAAATTATGAAATAAGTTTTTCGGCTAATGTAATTATATATTAAATATGTTAGTTCATCATGAACTCAGGTATGCATTTAATTAAATTAAATACACGAATCGAAAGTAAACACCGTTAAATACTTTAACGGACAGTTAACAAAGCTTAATGGAAATAGATAGGGTATTACAAAGTTACAATAATCACCCCGTACGTTGAGGCGAGGTTTGTCAAACCTAACGGTACCGTCCCTATAAGTCGAGCTTACGTAAAGTAATTAATAAAATCAAGCTAAGGGATTTTTGATCTGAACTCATATGTAAATTCATTTAAGTTACTCGTGCCTAATATGTAAAACAATTTGAAATAGCATGTTATCTCATCCCAAAAATGTTAATGAAAAGGGGACTGTAGACTCACCTTGAAAATGCACAGTAAACTCTTAGTAAAACAATATGGTAGTCGGACGATCACGACCGTAAAACGCAACCTAATCAAATAGGTTACCTTAAGTAAATACATAAGTCATACTATGTCAACCCATAGTGTACCCTAGTGCTCAGACTGACTCAACATGCAAGAAAAAGTTAACTAGTCCAAGCAAGTCAACAAAAGTCAATCAAAGTCAAACTAAAAGTCAAACTTGGTCAAGTGGTCAACTAAAGTAAAAAATATCAGTAGGTCATGCAATATTGGTCAACATATCAATACTAAGTCAACTAACATGTTTTAGTTCACAGTTTGTCAAGTACGCGTTCACAGTTTATCGTTTAGCATCAAATTCATGCACGTGTCGCAAGCAACGCACATAATTCATAGCACATAAATCATCATAATATGAACAACTCCAGATCACAACTAGACTAATAAAAGATTCTAAAAAGCTTGGCCAGAGCCTCATACGATGTCTACAAGTTGGGTTTCAGAAAGGGTCTAATTAAGGTTTACCAAATCAGTTTCTGCACGCGCAAATATATTCGAAAAATTCTCATTTAATTTAGAAAATATATTTTAATGAACAGTCAATTGGAGATTACTCTAGATACTCAAAAGTTTTAGTGGTAAAATAACCAAAGACTTTCATGTAGTCAATTTGTACAGTTAATTCATTAAAGTCAGACCTTCAGTTTTTGAGCAACAATCAGACATGTCATTTGGTGATTCATATAACACATATCAAACTACGTTTTAAAAAGTTATCATACAAATGTAATATGCTTAGGAGCATCTAAATAATCATATTCCAGAAGGTCAAGGTCTCAATCAACTTATAATTCATGTGAGATCATTTCCTGTGACTACGAAAACAGTTTCAGCTCAATATAAAGCGCCAATTTTCATTTTATCACACTGAAAACAATACAAAACCTTTTGACACGATTCTTGAGCCCAACTTGAGTAATTTTTCACAAAGAATTCAATGTTTATCATATCAATGACTAATTCATAGAGCACATACAACAGAAAATACGTATAGCATGCAAAACCCTAACGAAAACTTCGATTGATCATAACTTACGCATACGGTCACGAAAATACGCAAATCCAAAGTCCAAATTTATTAATTTTTCGAGATCTATCCATATAGATACATTAAAAGATCAGTACATAAACTCATTTAATCAGATTCATTACAATTAAATTCGTGATTCATGCAAAAGACAACGATCGAGCAAATTAACGACTAACAACAACTATACATGCAATCAATTGAGCACTACACATTAATACACTATGTAATTGAACAAAAATATGATCTAGAAATATTAGGGTTAGTGATTATACCTTAAAAACACAAATTTCAAGTATATACGTGTAGAGGATGAAGAAAGCAACAACTTTAATTGACGAGACTTGTTCTATTTTTGAGTTTTGAGTGGTGTTCTTGTGGGGATGGTGATCGACGATGAAGATGATGATGGGAGGCTATAAATTTCGTGGCTCTAGGGTATGAGGGAGTGAATAAGTGTGTTTTTATAATTAGGGGTTTTAAGGGTTAGTTTTAGGGCCTAACTACAACCCATTAAGCAAATTAGTGAACAAAAAGGTCCAACAAGGGGGGTTAAGGTGGATTTCGACCATGAGGGTCCAAGAGGAAGTCCATGAGCTGAATTTAACAAATTAGTACATTCATAGTGTAGCCCGTTAGGTGTCGATAAGTTCTGTGGCCCAAAAACGCGAACCGAGTCGCTAAACGTTAATTTCTCGCGTTTTTAATCAATATAGATTCTAATAAATTGAAAAGATTTTTAAAACATAATAATTTTATAATATAATTATTAAAATTAAATTATATTATGCTTTGGCTTGCTAGTACGCTAAGTGTGGTTCGTTTCTAGTTGCCGTTAATCGTACCGAGTTCCTGGAACGTTAACCGGTCGTTAAAACCCATCCCACCAAGTTTAATTCATTAAATATATAATAAATTAAATAAGTTTTTCTTAAAGTTAATAATTATTAAAAATAATTATTTTATTACAAAATCGATCGTTTCGCAGTCTCACAGGACCTCTGTTGCAGTTTTCAAAACCGTATCGTTTCCTCAGTATTTCAAAACATGAAATACGTTTTTCGGCTAATATAATAATCTATTACATATAGTAGTTCATCATGAACTCAAGTATGCATTTAATTAGATCAAATACACAAAATTCAAGTAAGTTCCGTTAAATAACTTAACGTATAGTTAACGAAGCTTAACGGAAATAGCAGGGTTGTTACATATAGCCTGCGGCTATCCTCTTTCGTACATTCTAGAACTTCGTTTTCTTGATCACCAAGTTTCTTGATCTGTGATGTGCGTAGATGTGTATACAAAATAGTTATATTTTTACTAAGAAATACTATTAAATATGATACAATTTTACACAAGTTATTTATATATTTATAGAGTGGATATACCTATACCTTGCTACAACACTTATAGCCAGTGTACCTAATTATACAGTAGTGTAGTTTTTAGTAAGTTCGGTTCGTCCACGGGGAACTCGCCAAGTTTAATGCTATATTTTTAACTATTATTATTATAACAGGGGGTTTTTACCGTTTAATGACCGGTTTGTCGATTTTAAAACTTTAGTAGCAGTTAAAACCTAATGTAAAATATTAAAAATAAATATAACTTAATTTTAAGCGTAAAGTAAATAACGATAATGAAATTGCGATAAATAAAAATGCGATAAATAAAAGTGCAATTAAATAAAATGACAGTAAATAAAAGTGCGATAATTAAAAGTGCAATTAAATATGAAATAAAGGAAATTAAATAGGAAATAAAGGAATTATGCTTATTTAAACTTTCGTAATCATGATGTTTGACGTGTTGTTTTTAGTTTAGTACCATGGGTTAATTGTTCATTGACCTAGATTATTCGATATGTCCATACGGATTTGTCCATAATAGTCCATCAGTCATAAATATAAAGTTCGAGAGTCTTCGTCAAATTATCCTTATACCCGAAGTCAAATATTCCAACTAATTGGGGATTCGAATTGTAACAAGGTCTTAATACTTTGTTTAATGAATACACCAGGTTATCGACTGCGTATAAACCAAGGTTTTATTACTTTGTTAACAATTACACCAATTACCCTTGAATGTAATCCACTCCTATTTCAACAAGTCTATTAACTATTAATCCAGTTCCGTGTCCGGTAAAATGAACAATTATTGGTATTTATAGATATCCCGCCCACCGTACCCAGTCAAGCGTATGTGGTTATATATAAATACGTCAAATTATAAGTCTATATATTAAATTAACGAGGTATCATTTAGTTAATATAAAGCACATTAATAGCCCATAGTCTAATTTCCACAAGTGTCGTTCTTTTGTCCAAACCCCAATTATGGTCCAAAGCCCAATTACACAATTTTAATATTTAGCCCAACATCACGATTACTTCGGTATTAAATAAGCATAATAATAACTTAGCTACGAGACATTAATTTAAAAAGGTTGAACATAACTTACAATGATTAAAAATAGCGTAGCGTTACACGGACAAAATTTCGACTTACACCCTTACAACATTCGCTAACATACCCTTATTATTAGAATTTAAAATTAAAATTAACATATTATATATATATATATATATATATATATATATATATATATATATATATATATATATATATATATATATTACGAGTGAGTAAGAAGGAAGAAAAAGATGGTGTAAAAATTCGTCCAAAACTCGCGAACTTTATAGGACCTGACCTGTCACTGTTCACCATGCGATCGCATGGAGTTATAGCCTCCAGGCCATGCGATCGCATGGCCCCTTTTTCCAGCTCACAAGATTTTGTTTGCATTCTGCCGACGGTTTATATAAATATATATAATATATAAATAATTTTAAGAATTATTTAAATATTATATTATATTTATGTGCATAGTTGACTTGTAATTTTTAGTCCGTTGCGTTGAGCGTTGAGAGTTGACTTTGGTCCTGGTTCCGGATTTTTGAACGTTCTTGCGTACAATTTAATATCTTGTATTTTGCGTTTTGCGACTTGTACTCTTGTAATTTTGAGACGTTTCTCACCAATAATTTGAACCACTTTGATTGTACTTTGTACTTTTTAGCTTTTTGGTCGTTTGCGTCTTCAATTCGTCGAATCTGTCTTTTGTCTTCACCTTTTATTATTTAACGAATATCACTTGTAAATAGAACAATTGCAAATAAAAGCTTGTCTTTCTTGAGGGATAATGCTATGAAATATATGTTCATTTTTAGCATTATCAAATATCCCCACACTTGAGCGTTGCTTGTCCTCAAGCAATATAGTCTTGAAATAAAAATACTAGAATCACTTCTTTATTCTTCACACTTTATACATCAGTGATTTCTATACGGCGGTATAAACAATGATAGTAACGTTGTCGTTTACAGTCCCACATGACTATAAAAATTTAGATCCTTAAGGAAATTAGATCTTTATGAAAACATTTGATCTTTTGAAAATTCAATCTAGCTTTTACCCTAGATAAGTTTTCCGAAATAACCCTTCACCGGTGTTTGCAAAATATTTTTGTAGGTTGTGTGAGTTTCAGATTTGAAAATTTTAGCTCAAAACTTGCGGTTTTGTGTCACCCACTAGCTAACCTTGTATTGGGAAAGCAACACGTCCAGTATATTTGCTCCGTATATTACCTTTTGGTAAACTACCGTCCGGTTGTAAAGGAAAGCGTTGAACAAGCAACTGTTAAGGCATTGTCCCATGACATGCTTTTAATTATGGTCTATAACGTGTCGGATGCAATTTGTGATGCCCCGTACAAAACCATCGTGTACGAATCATCAACAATAGGATCATTACAAGGTTAAGTACTACATGCTGTAATAAAAGAAGTTGCATTCACGATAAAAAGATGACATCATAACCGACGTCAATTGTTTTACACCAACAGTATGCTTCTACGAATAGCAAGCATGAATAAATGTATGTGACCCTTAGGTCGTTACAAAACATAGTTTCAAATGTAATAAGTTTGAATGCAAGATAAAGTAGTTCATGCAGTGATAACACTAGAGCAGCGGGTGTCTACGGCAAGACTAGCACGACAGCTGAAGAAAAATAACCTTAAGCACCTGAGAAAAACATGCTTAAAAACGTCAACACAAAGGTTGGTGAGCTATAGTTTAAGTATAACAGTAAGTAAGGTAGACCACGAGATTTCAGTGCTACAAAGAGCGTTTTAAAATAGTATGATAAAGTATATGTTAACCGTGGGCACTTGGTAACTAACTTAACGTTTATACCCCCTGAAAGTACACTTGGCAAGTGCGTATGTTTACGAAGTATTAAACACTCGTTAAATGCTAGCGCTACTAGCCCGAGTGGGGATGTCAAACCCTATGGATCCATATCTAAGATTCGCGTTCACGGTTCAAAAACCAATGATTAAACGTTACCGAGCTAAAGGGAATGTTTATGCCGTTGTATAACCCACACATATATAAGTTTAAGTACTCGTGCCTAGTATGTAAAACATAAAATCCGCATGTATTCTCAGTTCCCAAAATAAGTTAAAGTAAAAAGAGAATCCTATAACTCACAATGATAAAGTAGCGGTAAAGTATGACTCGGAAAGTAAGCAAGTAATGAAGGTTGTCCAAACGGGTCCTCAACCTAAGTCAAATAGTACTAAGTCAGTAAATCATCCGAATAGGTTTAAAAGTATGTAAATAAGGTCTTAAAGGTCATCATCATTCATCATCAAACAAAAGGTGTAAAGTAAGTTTCGTTTATGAAAGTAGTTTAAAACAAGGGCTGAATTCGATCAGTCACCACGGCCTCTACCCTTACTGAATTAAGGTGAGACCAGTGGCCATGGCTCCGTATATGAGTCCTTTAAGTGTGGTAAAATTTTCTCTGTTCTACAACCCACCCATAAGGGTATAGGGAATGATGGGTGGGGCACCAATCACTAGGGATTGCCCATAGAAGGGTTTCCAGGGCTAGGAAATGTGCTTCCTCCGGCTTCAAATCCCTATGAACTATACCGTTTTCGTTTGACCATGGCGACGGTCTAAGTGCGAGTAGGTCAGAAATTTCTGCACATCGTTAAAAGGACATAGTGACAATCGGAGGGCCATAAATCCTAAACCGTAACTCGGATTAAGACGAGTCCTATATGAAAAGTTATCTACTCGAACAGAGCTATTTGAAAATCATAATCACAAAAGCCCAGGTCTTACTGATCAGACCCAGAATACAGAAAACAGACAGGTCAGTAGGTTCCGGTGGTTCTTGGTGTTCGATGCTTATCACGGTTCTCATCCTTGATGCATGTAGCTTCAAGTGTACAACTCGTTGATGTGTTTGCATCATTTTCACCAAGGTTTAACCATCATAACCCAAGTGCAAGTCTAAGACATGAAGCACAACTCACTTAAGAGTTGTATGAAGTTTGATGAACCAAAGTTACATCAAAGTCTTAGATTCAACACATACATGAAATGTAAAAGTAATATTAACCAAGTTTTGACTATTATGACACAAGTGTAGGTCTAAGACATGTAGCACAACTCACTTAAGAGTTGTATGAAGTTTGATGAACCAAAGTCACATCAAAGCCTTATATCTAACACATACATGAACTTTAAAACTAATAATAAGTTACAAACTTGAAAGTAAACTTATGAAATCAAGATCTTGAGTTGTAGAACATAGTTCTTAGTTTGATCTTGAAGATCCAAGACTCAAAAGTCTAGATCTAACATAAGTGTACCAAGTTATAATTAAAAAGTTTCATTTACATGTTCTTGAACTAGTAAAGTTAACTTTTAGTTCAAGAGAAATGAGATCAAGGTTAACTAGTAACACTTGACCAATAATAACCAACAAACATGAAATTAAAGTGCATAATATGAAGTAACAAACTAAATAAATAAGTTAATAGGTCATGGTTGTTCATACTTTAAAGATTCAAACCAAAGTTTGATCTTTAAGAAAGTAAACTTTAAAGTTTACTAACATGAATTACAAATATGAGTTTAACAACTATGAACTTACAAACTTTTGAAACAATAAATGTAGAATCATAAACTAGTAAGTTTATGTTCTTGTGTTCTTGAAAATTAAGATATTATGAAGAATGAAACTAAAGAGTTTGATTCTTGGAAACTAGTAAGTAAATAATAACAAGTAACAAAGTAACAACAACTAACAACTACAAACAATTAACAACAAAGAACAAAGATGATGATGATTTAAGGTGTAAGGTCACGGTTTTACAAAGAAAAATAAAGGAAGAAAAAGCTTCAAGTTTACTTACAAGAACTAGAGAAAAGAGAGAAAAAGTGAGAAAGAAAGTTGCAAGTTTGAGAGTGTTTTTGAGAATGAGAGAATGTGAGTAAACAAGTAATGAAAAAATTGAAACCAAAACCCCATCAAAAGGCCTAAAGGCCGACGGCTTTTGGCTCTAAGGGGGGAGGGATTTATTCCTTGGTCACTTGCATGTAAAGTCTTACAAAGTTGGTTATTAGGGGTTAGTTCATGGGGAAGATGTATAACTAGATTCCAATCACCTTAAACTAACTAGTTACACTTAATGATGATACTTACATGTAGTATAAATGGGCTAGTTAATCCAACAAGGTGTAGGGTGGGTTTATAAGCCCATATTCATGAGTCCATTAACATTAAACAAGCCCAAGTTTCATTAATTCACAAGTTAAACCAATTAAAGCCGAATTAACTAACTAATAACCATAGTTAATTAAAATGATTAATAAAACTTAATCATGAATGCAAATAATATCTAAAAATATTATTCGTGAAAGTTTCGCGTGTCACAAAGACGTTTCGGGCAATTAAAGTCAAGTACGGGCAATCATGGCAACATGTAAATGTAATAACATACATTCGTTTAATCACACGTATTAATAATAATAATTATTAATAAATAAACGTTGGAAAGTCCAGGGTCGTTACATTACCCACCTGTTAAAGAAAATTTCGTCCCGAAATTTAAGCTGAGGTAGATGGAGGAGTCGGGAAAAGGTGAGGATACTTCCGCATCATTTGATCCTCTCGCTCCCAAGTAAACTCAGGTCCTCGTTTGGCATTCCATCACACTCGGACGATCAGAATCTTGTTGCGTTTCAAAGTTTTGATCTCACGATCCATAATTTCAACAGGTTCCTCCACAAAGTGAAGTTTGTCATCAATCGTAAGTTCTTCAAGTGGTATGATAAGTTCAGGTGCAGCAAGGCACTTCTTCAAGTTTGACACGTGGAAGGTAGGATGAACTGAGCTCAATTGTGCTGGCAGATCCAAACGGTAAGCAACGGGTCCAACACGTTCCAAGATTTCAAAAGGACCAATGTTTGACCACTTGGCGACCCTGTTTGATGCTGAGGTCCGTGGATTTCCAGCTGATTTTCGAGAAAACTTTTCAAGGTTTTTCGTATACTCTACAACTGGTCTGGACGACAACTTCCTGACCTAAATAAAGAAGCGCGTTTCTTTTTCGGAAGACTTTACTTCCTTTTAATGATGGAATTAATTCATCGTGTAGATCCATATTTTCTTTCAAATATATTATAAGAAATTGGGTAAAACTGATAAAATTGTCTAAAACAAAAGTATCCTCAGTTATTTGTACAAAAATATGTGATATATGTTTTAAATAACTTGGTAAATTTTTTCCACACTTGGCTTTTATTTTCCTTTCTTTGCCTTTTTATTGTCCTCTATTCCATTTTAAATGAATTCTAACATTTTGGTTTGTTTCTCAATTTATGTCCTTTCCGAGGTAACAATAATTTCAGTGTTAATACCTAGTTTTATCGCTCATAAATATGTATAAACATGATTTTGAGTTCATTTAATTGAAAATTTTTAAAAAATTTACTAGAATTGGGTAGTCAGTATATAAGACTAGGGCTGTTCTTTATTATCAGAGAGCACTAGATTCTAATACAACTACTGCGTTACTAGTATTTTTAATGGTAACCAAGTGTATAAGTTAAAATTTTAAAAATCCGAAAGAATTTAACCCCTTCCCACACTTAAGATCTTGCAATGCCCTCATTTGCAAGAAATCAGTAACAATTTAAATTATTGAGGGTGATTAGTGTAGAAAAAGGATTAAATTTTACCAAAGTTTCCAAACATATTGGCGTTTGTTTGTTGAATGATAAATGGTGCACATCATTTGTTCATTCTGTCTTGTTGTTACATCATATTTGTTTTTCGTTTTGTCATCAAAATCAGTAGCTTTTGCTGAACTTAATGACAGTCTTTGAAAATGCGCTGTTTTACCCTGTTGTATAAAATTGACAATATACATACATACAAATATAAACATGCATGGTAATTTGAAATGGGACTTTAAATCCCACTTTAAAATCAAATATGAAATACTAGTACAAAATAATATAAATATTAAACAATACATTAATGTATCACAATATCATATGTTTAAACATAAATAAATAAAAATAATAAAAAGATAAAAATCATAGAAATTACCAACAGAACTATATCAATTTGGATAGGGGTTCCAGTTCATGTTGTCGTCTGGGTTCCATAGTTGGTGATAGGTGTACTGGTAGGCCTGGTTAGGGTCGTAGAGAGTATATGGTGGTCTAATCTCGGGCTGGTGTGGAGGATAGTAAGCGGGTCGGGTCAAAACGTAGTGATCCTGAGGTGACAGCTGGCTCATGATCTGACGCTGATGATAGTCCCATCTATCATGTTGTCGTTGCCTGGAATGCTCGTAATCATTCCGGGCTTGCCACTGCTCCATCCGACTAAATCTCTCCTCGTTTATCATATCTACCTCATCTACATGCTGGTAGACGCCAGTCATAGCCTCCCTAATGACATCCCTAATGTCATCCGCTTCCTCCATTTCCTCATCTGATCCTCTCTCTACCTGTGGATGACGACCTTCATAGGGTACTGCCTGGTTTCGTCTGTTCTTTAATACCTTAGCACCCTGATAGACCTTCAATCCTAAAGGCTCAACATGTTCCCTACATTCCAAAAGTGGACCCCCTTGGTCCCTATCTACACCCAAATACTCTCCAATGAGAGTAACAAAAATACCTCCTCCTATTATTCCCCCTTCCTGTATTCCTTCTACCATTTTAGACAAATAAAAACCAACACAGTAAGGGATATTAACAAAGCCTCTTGGGTCTCGAATACACTTTAGGTAAAATAAATCATGTAAGGTCATTTTCTCCATGTTGTGACCTCTCTGTGTAATCGAGTTAGCCAAAAATCTATGAATTATACGAAGCTCGGCTTTGTTAATATGTAAGTAGGAGTGTTTTCTTCCCAGCGTAAAAACATTATAATCTGACATACGCCTCCAGACGGCGTTCGCGTCAAAATTCCTATCTACCCTTTCACCACAATAAATCAAATTCATACAATCGGGTAGTAGTAATTCACCAGGAGTATATATCTGCAAAGCCCTGGCCATGTCCAGCATGGACATCCTGTACATCCTACGGTCAAGTATAAATCTAAGAAAACTTTTATCATCTAATCTATCTACATCTGCATTTAAAACTATAATACTCATAAGCTCAATGCACCATTCCTTATATACAGGTCTACGAATGGTGAATAAACGTTCCCAATCGTGAAAAGAAGAGCTGCCATACCTTTGGATCAAATGCTGTCTAACTGAGTTAGCAAGTTGGACCCTTTCCAAAGGCTCCCAATCGATTACCCTTGGCACTTCTACATTTTTCGGTATCAGTTTGAATTTGTTACTTTGATATGTTGGGTAATCTCTCCAACTTCTATCAAATCTTAGATTAGGATGCAACGTGTGTTCAGGAATCGTTGGGTATTTTACAGACGAATGCATCGGAAATACTATAAAGGCATCAACAAATTGTAGCAGATCATAATAAGGTACATGTTGATCAGGTTGTTGTTGTGGTTCCTGTTGTTGTTCCGGTTCAGGTTCATATTGCATTTCTGGTTCAGGTTCCGGTTGTGGTTGTCTAGATGATGATGATGCACCTCCAGTTTCAGTATTAGTAAATCTCTGCAAAACACATTAAACACAAATTTTGTGCATCCAAATATGCATTAGTGTTATCAAAATAACAACTTAAAACAATCATAATGACATGTTTAATCAAAATTAAACTTATGCTCATTTTCACAATTTTATCAATTCTACACTTTTTCAAATAAGCATATATGAAAATGTATACAAAGTTCATAAGCATTTAACTAAAATAACATGTCAAAATAGTCATTACTAGCAATTAAACAAGTCTCAAATGGCATTTACATCAATTTAATCAAGTTCATGAATTTTAGACCTAAAAAGTCCACTTTAATTTTCAAAAATCATGTTTAGGATCAAAGTTTGGATCATTTAGCTACCTAAACATGTTACATTACTTAATTTAGCAATAATTCATGACAAAAATCGGCCATAACCTGTTTATATTAAAAAGCCCCAAATTGCTCAAGAACACAAACCCTAGATTTCTAAAAATTTTGAAGTTTTTGGCTTCAAATCATGTTAAATAGCATCAATCTAGGTTATACATGCATAATATACTAACAATTTAACTCTAATTACACTAGAAATTAACAAAATCAAATTAGGTAAATTATAGCTCAAGAACACTAATAATCAAATTTAAAGAGGTTTAGGGTTGAAATTGTTACCCTTCTTGATAAACTTCTTATCAAATTCATGTTTAGAGCGGATTATAGCGAGAAATTTGGTTGAATTTGGTAAAAAAAAATGGCGATTTTAGGAGTGTATATATGTGTATGTTCGTGTATTATTTATTTATAGAGTGGTCACAACAAGGAAAAAATGACCCAAACCTCTTTAAATAACTAAATATTACATACAAGTGCCTACATATTGATACACTAGTACATCACCTTCATTCTCATTCATCTCTCTCTCTACATTTTTTTTGTGTGTGTGTGTTGTGTTTTATGGAGACAGAAGCAGACCCACTGAGCTTTTTGATTCTGTCCAAATATTCAGCTCCATGCGATCGCATGGCTCTGAAGGCCAAATCCCATGCGATCGCATGGGGTCCGGGTACAGTAACTTTTTGCATTTTTTTTTAAATAAAAACCTTATACTAATGAAACATATAATTAATTAAAAATTAAAATTTTATTTCTTTTTAGGATGAGGGCGTTGCGGATCATCGTCCTAGTCCGTCCCTCGACAAAATTTTAAAATTTGTCATTTCAAAGCGTTGTTTTAAAAAGTAAAGATTTTTGGGGGTTTTTTTAATGTTTTTGACTTACTTTAATTTAATAAGATTAAAAATAATGATAATAAAAGTTCTCGTCCCTCCCTTGGGTAGAGCAATTTCGGTTCAATGACCTAGTTTTCAACTCACGACGAATTTTAAAAATCATATTTTTATTTTAGTGAAATAAAGTAAATTTTTGTTTTTAAATTCACACCAAACTTAAATTTAAAATGCATAAAATTAAAAATTCATATCTAAAATTTTAAAAATTCACACCAAACTAATATTATATTTTTGATTTTATACATACAAACTTATATTAAAAATATTAATTTTTTAAATATTTACAAACTTAAATATATTGATTTTAAAAAGTTTATAATGATAATTTAATATTAGTTTTAAAAACAAGTAAAAATAAAATTAAAAATCTTTTTGGTCTTTTATCCCACTTTGATCAATCAAGTATTAACAAAAATATACGCCCCTCTTTTTCGGTAAAGTAATTTCGGTTATATTACCTAGTTTTACTCCTGACGAATTTTTGAAATATTTTGGGTTAATTGATTAAAGATATTTATACCTTAAGAATAAACGGTAAATTTCGCAGTGATTTAATAATTTTTTGTATGATATCAATAATTTCGGTCGCAAAACCTAATTTTATTGAATACCAATTTAATACATTATAGCGAACGATTTAGCATTTATTATCAAAAGGTTAAAAGCAATAAAATAAAAATAAAAACTGTACATACTTACCTGTGAGATAGAATTCACAGTGACCTGCTTGAGCCCACTCATAAGATAGTCGGACTAATTGGTTTTCCATAGCTACATAGGCATAACCTCGAGCATTCAACGTTTTTTCTTCGAAACATATGAACGGTCCTTCTCTACATAAAGTAACGAACTCGGTATTGGAATATGTCTGATTCGTCGAGCATTTTCCTTCGTGTGACCATTTTCCGCATTTATGACATCTTTCAAGGTGTCGTGCTCTTCTTTTAGCTGCGGATTTTGATTTTCCTTTACCAAAATGTAACTTATTATGATCGTTTCTGAGTTCTTTTCTTACTCCGTCCAATTTGGCTCTTATTACTGATACCAGGTCACTCGGGAGTGTGTCATTATTACGTTTAGTAATCATAGCATGTAGCATTAGACCATGGTTCAGATCAAAGGAATTCTTCATTTCATAAAACCTAAAAAAATAAAAATTCAGAATGGGGGGAGAAGACTAGTTCTTTAGGGTATGCTAGGGAAAGACCATTCGGATTCCATTCTCGGAAACTACACGAAAACAGAATATCTAAATCTAACAGAAATACATATTACCCTAAAAAGATTCGAACCTCCCCACACTTAGTTAGATGTGGTGTTGAAATTGTGATTAACTTCGTTGTCAACTTCCATCGGATCATGTACGTAATGTTTAATTCTGTGACCATTAACCTTAAATTCAATCCCATTTGAATTTATTAACTCTATTGTTCCGTATGGGAAAACTCTTTTGACTATAAATGGTCCAGACCATCTTGATTTCAATTTTCCAGGAAATAGCTTGAATCGTGAATTGAAAAGAAGAACTCTGTCTCCTTCTTTAAATTCTTTTGAACTTCTGATTCTTTTATCATGCCATTTCTTCGTTCTTTCCTTATAGATTAAGGAATTTTCATATGCCTCAAGTCTTAATTCTTCTAATTCGTTTAGTTGACTTAATCATAGACGTCCAGCTTCATGTAAATCAAGATTACATGTTTTCAAAGCCCAAAATGCTTTGTGCTCAATTTCTACTGGAAGATGACATGCTTTTCCATAAACAAGTCTAAAAGGTGTGGTTCCAATTGGAGTTTTGTAGGCTGTTCTAAAAGCCCAGAGTGCATCCTCCAATTTAATGGACCATTCCTTCGGATTTGATCCTACGGTTTTCTCTAGAATACGTTTTAAAGCTCGGTTGGTATTTTCAACTTGTCCACTTGTTTGTGGATGATATGCGGTGGAGATTTTATGAGTTACTCCATATCTTTTAAGAACTTTCTCAAGTTGATTATTACAGAAATGAGTACCCCGATCACTTATTAAAGCTTTCGGTGTTCCAAACCTTGCAAAAAGACGTTTTAAAAAGTTGACTACAACTCGTGCATCGTTAGTTGGGAGAGCTTGTGCTTCCGCCCATTTAGATACATAATCAATGGCAACGAGAATGTAGAGATTATTATGAGATTTTGGAAATGGACCCATAAAGTCAATACCCCAAATGTCAAATACTTCACATATTTGAATGACATTTTGTGGCATTTCATCTCGTTGACTTATTTTTCCGGCCCTTTGACAAGCATCACAGGATTTACAAAGAAGGTGTGCATCTTTGAAAATTGTAGGCCAATAGAATACAGCATCGTAAACTTTTCTTGCTGTGAGTTGAGGCCCATAATGCCCTCCTGTTGGTCCTGTGTGACAATGGTTTAAGATTTGACTAGCTTCATCTCTGAATACACATCGGCGTATTATTCCATCGGGACAACTTTTAAACAAATGTGGATCTTCCCAGAAATAGTGTTTTATATCACTAAAGAATTTCTTTCGTTTTTGGTACGACAACCCTTTTTCAAGGAATCCACATACTAAGTAGTTTGCATAGTCTGCAAATCATGGAATTTCATTATAATCTATCTTCAATAGATATTCATCAGGAAAGTTGTCTTGTATGGCCGATTCATTTAGAACTTCTAATTCAGGATTTTCAAGACGAGAAAGATGATCAGCAGCGAGATTTTCTGCTCCCTTTTTATCTCGGATTTCAATATCAAACTCTTGTAAGAGTAAGATCCAACGGATTAATCGTGGCTTGGCATCTTGTTTTGAAAATAGGTATCTAAGAGCAGAATGGTCAGTATAGACCACCGTTTTAGCTAGAACGAGATATGAACGAAATTTGTCAAAAGCAAAGACAATAACAAGGAGTTCTTTTTCAGTAGTTGTGTAATTTGTTTGTGCTCCTTGTAACATCTTACTAGCGTAATAAATAGGTTGAAATCGTTTTTCAATCCTTTGTCCTAAAACGGCTCCCATTGCAAAATTACTTGCATCGCACATTAGTTCAAATGGTAGATTCCAATTTGGAGTTATCATGGTTGGTGCATTAGTGAGTTTTTCTTTAAGAATATTAAAAGATTTGATGCATTCATCTGAAAAGATGAATGGTGCATCCTTTTCTAGGAGTTTATTCATAGGAGTGGCAATTTTAGAAAAATCTTTTATTAAACGTCGGTAAAAACCGGCATGCCCTAGAAAACTCCTAACTCCTCTAACATTGGTGGGATGTGGAAGTTTAGCAATTACATCTACTTTAGTTCTATCCACTTCAATTCCTTCCTTTGAGATTTTATGTCCAAGAACGATGCCTTCATTAACCATGAAATGACATTTCTCCCAATTAAATACTAAATTTGATTGTTCGCATCTAATAAGCATTCATTCAAGATTAACTAGACATGATTCAAAAGTATCACCGAAGACTAAAAAATCATCCATGAAAACCTCCATGCATTCTTCTATCATGTCGTGAAAAATCGCCATCATGCACCTTTGAAGGGTTGCAGGGGAGCTGCAAAGTCCAAATGGCATGCGTTTGTAAGCAAAAGTACCATAAGGGCACATGAATGTGGTTTTCTCTTGATCTTCGGGTGCTATTGGAATTTGAAAATATCCGGAAAAACCATCAAGAAAACAATAGTAACTATTTCCGGCTAATCTTTCTAACATTTGATCAATGAAAGGTAAGGGAAAGTGATCTTTTCTGGTGGCGTCATTTAATTTTCTATAATCAATACAAACACGCCATCCTGTTACAGTCCTAGTAGGAATAAGCTCATTTTTCTCATTTGTGATGACAGTCATGCCACCCTTCTTAGGTACGCATTGAACTGGGCTTACCCATGGATTATCAGAGATTGGATAAATTAAACCTGCATCTAGCAGTTTAATAATTTCTTTCTTAACAACATCTTACATATTAGGATTTAGTCTTCGTTGACGTTGCACATACGTTTTATGACCTTCTTCCATAAGGATTTTATGTGTGCAATACGAAGGACTTATTCCTTTAATATCATGAATTTTCCATGCAATAGCTGGTTTATGAGCTTTTAGCACAGAAATGAGTTGAGATTTTTCATTTTTCGTAAGAGAAGACGATATTATTACAGGTAATTCAGATTCACCATGTAAATAAGCATATTCTAAATGGTTTGGAAGTGGCTTTAATTCTAATGTCGGTGGTTCTTCTATCGATGATTTATATCGATATCTGTCTTCTTTTTTTAGCATTTGAATTTCTTCTGTTGTTGGTTCATATCCATTAGCCATAAGTGTAGCTAACATTTCAGTTTCATCAATTGGTTCAGTTCCTTCTCCTAAAGAACATTCCCCTGTTCCTTGTAATTCTAGAAATTCTTCTAATAATTCTGCATGTGAATCTATAGTTTGAATATAATAACATGTATCATCTGCAGATTGCGGTTGTTGCATGGCTTTATCAACAGAAAAGGTAACACTCTCGTCCTCTATACTTAGGGTCAATTTCTTACCGAACACGTCTATTATTGCTTTAGCCGTGTTTAAGAATGGTCTTCCTAATATGAGAGGAACTCGAGAATCTTCTTCCATGTCCAGAATAACAAAATCTACTGGAAATACTAAAGTACCAACTTTAACTAGCATGTTCTCCATTATCCCTCTAGGATATTTTACTGATTGATCTGCTAGTTCTATGCTTATTCGTGTTGGTTTCAATTCTCCAAGGTCTAGCTTAGCGTATAGTGAATACGGCATTAGATTTATACTTGCACCTAAATCTGCCAATGCTTCTATTGAACTAAGACTACCCAGAAAACATGGAATCGTGAAACTTCCTGGATCTGATAATTTCTCTGGTATCTTATTCAACAGTACTGCAGAGCAATTGGCATTCATAGTAACAGCCGAGAGTTCTTCCATTTTCTTTCTATTTGTGATTAGATCTTTCAAGAATTTAGCATATCTAGGCAATCTTGAAATCACATCAATGAAAGGAAGATTGACATTTATTTGTTTAAACATATCCAAGAATTTGGATTGCTCGACTTCAAGTCTCTCTTTTCTCATTTTACTCGGGTAAGGAAGTGGTGGTTGGTATGGTTTAACATAAGGTTTAGCCTTAACTGTGTTATCTTCATTAACCTTTTCAACTACCGGTTCTGTTTCCTTATCTTGCTCAGATTGTGGTTCTTGTGGAGTAGGAATAGCATCATCAGAAGTTACAGGCATTTCAGGTGGTTTAAGTGTAATACCACTTCTTGTGATAATGGTTTTAGCTGTTTCATTCCGGGGGTTAGCATTTGTATCACTAGGTAAACTTCCCGGTTTTCTTTCACCTATCAACCTTGCTAGGTTACTTACTTCTTGTTCCAAATTTTGAATAGAAGCTTGTTAATTTCTAAATGCTTGAGCATTTTAATCATTGGTTTGTTTCTGATATGTGAAAAATTGAGTTTGAGATTCAACTAGCTTTGTCATCATGTCTTCTAAATTTGGCTTTTTATCATCGGTTTGTGGTAGTTTGTTTTGAAAAATAGGTCTTTGCTGATTGTAAGTATTGTTGGATACTTGTTGGTTACTAGGACCTTGTTGGTTATTGTATGGAACATTTCGGTTATAATTCTGATTTTGATTGTAGATTGGTCTCGGCGGTTGATAATTATTCTGATAATTATTTCCAGGCCTTTGGTTCATGTATGAAACATTCTCTCTTTGTTCCATTGTTAGTTCAATACTGAGACAATCTTTTGTCAAATGTGGTCCTCCACACTGCTCACAACTAATTCGTATTGAATGAATATCTTTAGTCATCTTTTCCATTCGTCTCTAGACAGCATCTATTTTTGCGGAAATGGAATCTAAGTCATGACTAGAATCGGCTCTAGCTGCTTTATATGATCTAACGATATCTTTTTCTTGGCGCCACTCATGTGAGTGGGAAGCAGTGTTATCAATAATTTTGTAAGCGTCAGTTGCAGTTTTCTTCATAATGGAACCACCAGCTGCTATATCGATGTCTTTCCTTGTAGTGATGTCGCATCCTTGGTAGAATATTTGTACTATTTGACAAGTGTCTAAACCATGTTGCAGACATCCTCTTAATAACTTTCCAAATCTTGTCCATGCCTCATATAGAGTTTCATTTGGCTTTTGTGTGAACGTAACAATTTCTCCTTGAAGTCTTACGGCTTTAGATGCCGGAAAAAATTGTTTATGAAATTTTTCAACTAAAACATCCTATGTATCAATCGCCCCTTCAGGTAACGATTCTAATCAATCTTTGGCTTCTCCCTTTAAAGTCCAGGGAAATAACATGAGATATATATGTTCATCCTCTACTTCTCTTATTTTAAATAGTGTACAGATCCTATTAAAGGTACGAAGATGTTTATTTGGATCTTCTTTCGGCGCACCACTAAATTGGCATTGATTAGTTACCATGTGTATAATTTGTCCTTTGATTAGGGATGGCATCCGCGGGTCGTGGGCGCGGATCCTTCATATCCATCATCCGTACCCGCGGTTTTTTTGTGCATCCGTTAACCCGCGGATCTTCATTGACGGGTAGAATTTTAGATCCATGCCCGTACCCGCGGATATCCATGGGTCACGGGTTTATCCGCGGATCTTATTCATTAGATATTCAAATATATATAAGGATGCAAAATAAAGTAATACATAAGGATGCTAAAACAAGTATCATTACATAATTCAAAGTACAATTAAAAATAATCAACATGATCATGATACAACAAAATGTGAAAACATTAAATAACTAAATAATTGTTCTTTTGATTGCTAACAAATTCAAATAACAAATCTTCAAATTGTTGGTGTTCTTTAGCATCATCAATCAATTTAGCAAGTCACTGCGTGAGATCCACAACAACGTATCATCATGGAAAAAAGTTATCATATTATAGTTATAGTTATTATTATTATAGAAATATAGAACAGATAGTAGATAATATATATAATATATATTACATAAATACTTATACCAGTAGTATCTTAAACATTACTAATAAATGTTCATACCAGTAGTATGATTTTTAAGATGAGTTGTGCCACTTCTTGTTTCGCCACTAAGATTTTTTTTGACAGTATATGCATGTAGCCTTCCACACTCCATTGATTAGCTTCTTTGTATAGTGGTTCCATGCCTCAGAACTTAATCTTGGGGCGTTCCCTTCACCACTCTCTTGAACATTCTCTTGAGCATAGCCCTCTTTAACATCATTCTTTCTTTTTTTGGGGTTTAACTTGCTTGAAGTTGCACTCGATTCTATTCGAGATGGAGTTGACTGTTGTGGGTTTGTACCAGCATTGGTAACATTTTGAGATTGAGATGGAGGAGGTAAAAAAGTTTGGTTGTTTTTGTTAGATGATAGATTAGCAGCCCAACCCGATTGTGGGCTTGGGTCCGCTAGGGTTGTAGGTTCGTTAGGGTTTCGTATGTAATCTATATATAGTAGCTTAATAATACAATATTCTCACAATCTCACGGGTTTTATTATTCAACAGTTTTCAGACATGATTGAAGAGTAAACTTTGTAATATTGTAATGTAAAACTTGGTTGCTTTTTTACTAAGTTAGATTGTAAGCAGGAAGAAAGCCACGAGCTTCAACTCCTTTAGAAATTTGAAGAGTTATGTAAGGAATTACTATAATTACTATGTAATCTGTATGTGTTATAAAAATGAAAATGAAAAAGAAAAAAAAAAGAAAACCTTTCATATTTCAAGGATTGTTGCATTGAGAAGGTAACTCTACAAAACGCATTGATAACCGATGGGCAAAGTAGCAAACCTAGTGTATAAAGATTTAAAGTTTCAATGTTTATAATAATTAGTTTTTATTGTATTGAGAATATAACTATAAATGCATATTAAATATTCTTTTAGCTGTGTAAGGTTCACGGATTTTACGGGTATACCCGTGGATTATTTTGACGGGTATAACGGATTCTAGGATCGGATTTTACCAACAACGGATTTAATACATTCATTACCCGCCCGCGACCCGTCAACGGGTACAAGATTTTATCCATTTCGGATTCACGGGTGAACTTTTCTAAATTAATCCGCCCATCACGGGTACGGATACCCGCGGATCTCGTGTTATTTTGCATCCATCGCCATCCCTACCTTTGATTTCATAATCTGGTGCATTAATTTCAGGTTGAGTAATTGCGTGACCTTGGCCAGTGCGTTTAGCTCTCATTCGGTCTTCCATACTTAGAGGTTTCAGATTTTCCATGATTGAATTTGTTGAATCTGAATCACTATAGGATTCTGATTTAATGGGTTGTTCCTCGACAATTTCTGTTTGAATGATTGGTGGTTCCGGAGGAAAGATTAGTGGTTCAGGATCTCTGAATTGTCCCTGAATATCCTCCGGATTCTCAATTGTGAGGTTGGGTTCAAAAAATAGATTATCGAAAATTTGAATTGGAGTACTTGGTCGACTGGATGACGATTCTAAAGAAAAATCAACGGCGACAATATTGGCTAGATGTCTTGATCGAGTTACAGGTGGTGAACGTACAAAAGGTGGTGAACGTTTTGCTCGGTGCATTCACTGAATATCCTATTAGTTAAAAAAAAATTAAAAATTATATAAGTTATCAAATTAATAGACTTTTCTGCTTTTGTCCACGTTTCGAATAGCCAAAAAATGTAGCAGGGAGCCAGAACCCTTTAAATCGAAAGCTCACAACTCAGCCACTAACAAATCCAACTATTACTACGAAGTAGAAAATTTTGGATGTCTATCAATTTAACCACTTAAAATAATTTTTCGTTGAAATTTAAAGAAATTTTAGAGAAGAAATAGAAAATATTCTAAGTCCTAAAAACTAGAGCGTCGAAAAATAAGAAAGAAAAAGAGCGCGTCGGAAAAACGTCGAAAAATAAAGGTCGAAAAATATAAATAAGAAAGTAGCGCGTCAAAACTTAAAAAGGAACTAAAAACTAAGAATTAAAAGTTGCGTCTAAAGGTATTAAAGCTTAAAAGAAATACTATATCCAAAACGGTAATAACTTTAAAAAGGTACTAAAATTTATAAAACGGCGTCGAAAAATTCTAAAGCACCTAAATCTTAGTCTAAAGAAAAAGCACTTAAGGAATTTTACGGCAAAGCCTAAAAATCTAGAAATAAAAATAACTATGGCAAAAACTATGACTTAGAACTAAATACGAGCGAAAAATACAAATATTACGCTAAAACAAATAAAAAGATACAAAATATAAAAAATAAACTTAAAGTTGTAAAAAGTACAATTTTTATAAAAATATTATTTTATATTATTTATTTTATAAAAGTATTAATTTTATAATTTTAATAAAACTAATTATAACTAAAAATACAAATTAAATAAATAAAACTAAACTAAATATTAAAATATGTAAAACCTAATTAGGGTTATTAATTAATAATAATAAAATTATACCCGTAATTAATGCAGAATTAGGTCAAGTCTAGCGTGTCAGTGCTACTCATGCGATCGCATGAGATATAGTCTTCAGGTTCATGCGGTCGCATGGGCTAGGTTTCCAGGCCGGGAATTGGGCTTCAACAATACCGGGCCGATTGATTTATATATTTTTTTCTGTTTTAATATTTATAAAAAGTATTTATATAAATTAAATAAAACTTATATATTTACAAACTAAAAATAGAAATTTTTTATAATTTCATATATTTTTGAACAACTCTTAAATATATATATATTTTGTTTTCTTTTTATATTTTTGTATTTTTAATATTTAAAACGTATATTTTTTTTACAAAGAACTTAATAAAAAAAATCTTTTTTTTATAGCGTCTCGGTTTCGGCGTTTTAGTGTTCTCCGGCAGCGGCGCCAAAAATACTTGATGTGCGTAGAGGTGTATACAAAATAGTTATATTTTTACTAAGAAATACTATTAAATATGATACAATTTTACACAAGTTATTTATTTATTTATAGAGTGGATATACCTAAACCTTGCTACAACACTTATAGGCAGTGTACCTAATCGTACAGTAGTGTAGTTTTTAGTAAGTCCGGTTCGTCTACAGGGAACTCGCCAAGTTTAACGCTATATTTTTAACTATTATTATTATAACAGGGGGTTTTTACCGTTTAATGACCGGTTTGTCGATTTTAAAACTTTAGTCGCAGTTAAAACCTAATGTAAAATATTAAAAATAAATATAACTTAATTTTAAGCGTAAAGTAAATAACGATAATGAAATTGCGATAAATAAAATGCGATAAATAAAAGTGCAATTAAATAAAATGACAGTAAATAAAAGTGCGATAATTAAAAGTGCAATTAAATATGAAATAAAGGAAATTAAATATGAAATAAAGGAATTATGCTTATTTAAACTTCCGTAATCATGATGTTTGACGTGTTGTTTTTAGTTTAGTACCATGGGTTAATTGTTCTTTGTCCTGGATTATTCGATATGTCCATACGGATTTGTCCATAATAGTCCATCAGTCATAAATATAAAGTGCGAGAGTCTTCGTCAAATTATCCTTATACCCGAAGTCAAATATTCCAACTGATTGGGGATTCGAATTGTAACAAGGTCTTAATACTTTGTTTAATGAATACACCAGGTTATCGACTGCGTGTAAACCAAGGTTTTACTACTTTGTTAACAATTACACCAATTACCCTTGAATGTAATCCACCCCTGTTTCAACAAGTCTATTAACTATTAATCCAGTTCTGTGTCCGGTAAAATGAACAATTATTGGTATTTATAGATATCCCGCCCACCGTACCCAGTCAAGCGTATGTGGTTATATATAAATATGTCAAATTATAAGTCTATATATTAAATTAATGAGGTATCATTTAGTTAATATAAAGCCCATTAATAGCCCATAGTCTAATTTCCACAAGTGTCGTTCTTTTGTCCAAACCCCAATTATGGTCCAAAGCCCAATTACCCAATTTTAATATTTAGCCCAACATCACGATTACTTCGGCATTAAATAATCATAATAATAACTTAGATACGAGACATTAATTTAAAAAGGTTGAACATAACTTACAATGATTAAAAATAGCGTAGCGTTACACGGACAGAATTTCGACTTACACCCTTACAACATTCGCTAACATACCCTTATTATTAGAATTTAAAATTAAAATTAAAATATAAATATAATATATATATATATATATATATATATATATATATATATATATATATATATTACGAGTGAGTAAGAAGGAAGAAAAAGATGGTGTAAAAATTCGTCCAAAACTCGCGAACTTTATAGGACCTGACCTGTCACTGTTCACCATGTGATCGCATGGAGTTATAGCCTCCAGGCCATGCGATCGCATGACCCCTTTTTCCAGCTCACAAGAGTTTGTTTGCATTCTGCCGACGGTTTATATAAATATATATAATATATAAATAATTTTAAGAATTATTTAAATATTATATTATATTTATGTGCATAGTTGACTTGTAATCTTTAGTCCGTTGCGTCGAGCGTTGAGAGTTGACTTTGGTCCCGGTTCCGGATTTTCGAACGTCCTTGCGTACAATTTAATATCTTGTATTTTGCGTTTTGCGACTTGTACTCTTGTAATTTTGAGACGTTTCTCGCCAATAATTTGAACCACTTTGATTGTACTTTGTACTTTTTAGCTTTTTGGTCGTTTGCGTCTTCAATTCGTCGAATCTGTCTTTTGTCTTCACCTTTTATTATTTAACGAATATCACTTGTAAATAGAACAATTGCAACTAAAAGCTTGTCTTTCTTGAGGGATAATGCTATGAAATATATATTCGTTTTTAGCATTATCAATCTGCAAGTACTTCCTCAATTAGTTATAGAGCCTTTGGCTTTTAAGATGATAACCGGCGGCTCTCATGACTTTGTAGTTTAGCCAGATTCTGTGTCCTTATCTATCTTGACCCGAGCTTTACGTCCAAAAAACAAATCTTTAGAACCTACAGATTTTCAAAATGTGACGACCCGGAAATTTTCGACCAAATTTAAACTTGATCTTTAATTGATTTCTACACGATAAGCAAAGTTAGTAATGTTGAAGTCTCATAAACTTTGAACTGTGTTCATGTATACATTTGACCTTTGAACTATTTATATGGATTCAGTGAACCTTTGACTATTCTCGACGATTCACGAACAATTGATTGTAAAAAAATGTATATATGTATATATGTATATAAATATATATATAAACAAAAGTATATATAATAAATTGAAATAATAAGATATAATTTAATCATTAGAATTGAACATGTAAAATAATAGTAAAACTATATATATATATATATATAAATAAAGTATAGTAAAAATAAATATTAAATGATTGTAATACTCGTTTGATATTTCGATTGATATTAAGCAAACTAAATTCAAACTTATATGATTTTAAAATAAACGGTGATTCGAAAATGAGTTATATAGATTATAGGCTTATTAAAAATGTATTTAGGATCTAATTGTTAAATTTGAACACTTTTTATATTTTACCCAGAATCGAGCGGGACAGTTAATGTAATTTTTATTTAATAAATTAATGATCGAATTTATACTATAATGACTGAAATAAATAAAGGTATTCAATTTAAAAATATGGAATTTTTCTAAAGACGTTTAACCATGACTGTTGAACAATGGAGCACGAAATAATACCCTAATTATTATGTCGACGAATAGGGAATGATGGCTATACTGTTTTCTTTCTGATTCTATTAGGAGATGATATTATATATATATTTATATCTTTATGAAACCCACTCGTTTCAATTAGTTTACCCGTGATTGTTAGAATTATGAAGTGAATTACTGTGTTCATTTGTTTCTATCTACAATTTGATTCTATAATTAAACCACATACTTATTCCTTTACAAACCCATGTGCAAGACATTTCTTTTAAATTCTTTAAACCATCTAATGTTCTCTGCTCTTTTTATTTGACTACAATTCCCTACCAGCTTCTTTTTCTTCAATTAAATAGATTCATGGTTCCCACAACAAACCCGATTAATGTTTCTACTTCGGGTATTGATCATCAATCACCATTTGGTATGTACTACTTCAACGTTTTTTTTTTTTTTTGTGCTACTGCTTATCTTCATAAAAGGATATCACAATTTCATCACTAAAACAACCCTCATCACATTTGACTCACCTTTAAGCCTATCATCAAACCACCATCGACTAACCATCTTCATCGGTCACCTTCTTATGTATCACCACTATCCGAGAACCATATCAACCGCCACCCATCTATTTTCATCACAAACCACCATAAAAAAAACGCCACGAAAATACCATGTTTCTGTTTTCTTTTGTTTATCCAACAACCAAGACAAACCAACAACTTAATATTTTTCTCTTCTTATCCATCGACCACCACTACCACGTTTCTGTTTCTAATAGAATGAATCCAAAAACCACTTTAGTCACCATCTTAAACCATCGCAATCACCACCTTCCATCACCACTTCACCACCCCATCTAAACCTGTTTAGAAAACCATTAACACCTACGATTTAATCACCCTCACCAAACTCACTTGTTCTTCTCTCTCTCTCATCTATTCTTGTTCGAAACCACCACCAAGACCGCCAACTACTGCTGCTGTGTACGCTCCTGTTTCTATGTAAACCATCGTGAAAACACCACCACAAACTCGCCACTTGTTTCTGTTTCTGTTCGAACCATGAACCACGAACGACTATATTTTCGAATCGCTGCTGTAAGTCACCTGACTTGTTTCTGTTACGTTTGAAGACCACGAGACCACTGCTATTGCTGCAGCTTCTTTCTGTCTGTTTCTACATCCAGTTTTCTGTTTATGTTGTTATCTGATTTATCGAGAAACCGAACCCAAGTGAGCTGTAAAAAAAAAAGAAAAAAAGAAAGATGTTGTACCATATATTTTGGGTGGGGTTTTGTCAACTTGAAAAGATGGAATATTACAACACTATCAAATTGCAAGTGGGTCAAATAAAAGATTAATGGCCGACCAAAACTTGGTCACATAAAATGACGTTTTGTCATTTTTTTTATATGATGTGTACTTGAAGATTATGATCATAGATCATGGGGATGACTAATACATCATTGATGGTTAGAATAAGATTTATAGTGAATCTGTATTAAATTATAACTGATCGTATACAGCACACACATAACCATTTAATCGATTATTGGGCTTATTGAACTCAATTGATAAAATAAATGGGTTTAGCTAACTTTGGGCTTATGAAACTGTTATTTGGGCCGAGACCCATATTCATTTGGATTGAAAAGATGATGATACTCTCTACGTTGTTAATGATACACGAGGAAGAGCTGTGATAATAGTGAATAAATCACGTTGAAGTATTGGCAATGAAAAAATGATATAGACGACGTTTATAATTATAATATAATGATTATAATCGTGATCATAGAATAATGATGTAGGTAATATCAAGGTTGTAAAAAACGCTATTCGGGGATTAATCGGTCGGGACATTTGAAGGATTAATCGGCAATTCGGAGATTAATCGGGGATTAATCGGATGTTGACCAATGTGGACTTTTATGAATATATATAATAAAAATAAATAATAAATATAAATATATTAAAAATAACAGTTTCAAAAATGAATATTTTATTAAATAAATTTTTTTTGGCCGAATTACTCGTTTAATCCCGAATTAATCCGATTAATCCCGTTTAATCGTGTTTGACTGAATTAATCGGCGTTGACCATTTTTTATAGCGAATTACATTAAACTTAACGGAAGTGTTAAATTTCCGTTTAATCACCGATTAATCGCCGTTTAATCCCGTTTTTTGCAACACTGGGTAATATGATGCGTGAGATAACAATGGTGATGATGATATGATAATATATGGTGATGACGATCATGATCATGATCATGATTATGAAAGAATGATAATGATAATAAGAAATCACGATGGTGATTATAGTGGTACGATGATGATGGAATTAAGGAATGATGGGTTATATAAATATAAATCTGAGTTTAATCAGGAAAGTGAGGTCAGAGGAGTGGTTAAGGATGTTATCGGGTTAGCGGGAGGTCGCGGGTTCAAATCCGGGCTTGGGCATTTTTTTGGGCTACTCCTTTGAGGTAGTTATTATTATTATTATTATTATTATTATTATTATTATTATTATTATTATTATTATTATTATTATTATTATTATTTATTATTGATTGTTATTAAGTAATTATTATTATTACCAATATTAGAAATAAGATTATTAATATAATTAATATTATTATCATTATTATTATTACTAAAATATATATTATTATTATTAATATGAGTAGTAGTATTATGATTATCATAAATATTATTATTGTGACCATTATTATTAAAAGTACCATTATTAATTAAAATATTATTTCTATGAAAACTAACATTTTTTTCTTATCATTATTATCATTTTTATTAAAATTATTATTACTAACACTACTTTTATTATCAAAACTACTAAAATCAGTATCATTACTAAATCTAAATTACTTTTAGTATTATTATTATTATCATAAAAAGATGCAAATTTTTATTTATTATTATTGATATTATTTACCAAATAAATAGCTGTATAACAAAATATTTAAAACACATCACATAACAACATTAATATTTTCATAATAAATACTAATTATTTATCTAAAGTATATAAAATAAGTAAAGTTAATTTAGTTATTAATGAAACATACAAGTTACTAACATAACAATTAATAATAAAACATAAACTTGTTCGATTACTATTATATGTTTTAATATATATAATTGATATAGGTTCGTGAATCCGAGACCAACCCTACATTTGTTCAATGCCGTCATATGTATTTTTACTATAGAATACAATATTGTGAGTTTCATTTGCTCCCTTTTTAAATGCTTTTGCAATATATATTTTTGGGACTGAGAATACATGTGCTGCTTTTATAAATGTTTTACGAAATAGACACAAGTAATCGAAACTACATTATATGGTTGGATTATCGAATAGAATATGCCCCTTTTTAGCTTGGTAACCTAAGAATTAGGGAAATGGCCCCTAATTGATGCGAATCCTAAAGATAGATCTATGGACCTTGACACATCCCATTCGGGTTACGAATGCTTTAGTACTTCGATTATCATGTCCGATGAGAGTTCCGAAATGATGGGGATATTCTATATGCATCCTGTTAGTTCGGTTATCAAGCGTTCACCATATGAATAATTTTTATCTCTATGCCGTGCGAAATGCCTGATATGAGATTATGTTTATGAGAAATGGAAATGAAAATCTTGTGGTCTATTAAATTATGGAAATGATTGATTACGATAAACTAATGAACTCACCAACCTTTTGATTGACACTTTTAAGCATGTTTATTCTCAGGTATGAAAGAAATCTTCCGCTGTGCATTTGCTCATTTTAGAGATATTACTTGGAGTCATTCATGACATATTTCAAAAGATGTTGCATTCGAGTCGTTAAGTTCATCCAGATTATTACTAAGTCAATTATAGTTGGATATATTATGAAATGGTATGCACGCCATCAACTTTCGATGTAATGAAAGTTTGTCTTTTAAAAACGAATGAAATGTTTGAAAAATGTATCATATAGAGATCAAGTACCTCACGATGTAACCAAATGCAATGTATTCGTCCTTATGGATTAGGACGGGTTATGACACAAAATATAGCCGGCGGCTTAGTTTACTTGGTCTTCAAGTTTCTTCGTTTTCTTACATTTTCTAGAGGTTTCTGGAGTTCTGCAGCATAATCGGAAGCTCTTAATTCATCAGCCGAAGACTTTGCTTTATTTTTCACTTTTCCTGTTTTTGTCCTGTTTAACACGTTTTCTAAACCAAAATGTCAAAATACCTTTTTAGTGAATTATTAGGAAACTTAAGTAAAAATTACTATTAAATACCAAGATAACGCCTTGAAATGTTCATAAAAATATGTATAATTTAGGCGTTATCAGCTAAATAGAACCCGATAAAGAGGAAACTGCCACATTTAAAACTGAGAAAAAGGCTGCTAAGGCAACGAATTTGTTTGAAATTAAATCGGGTTGGTTGTAGCTGAAAGTCTTTTTTGTTTTATGTCATGATCTAGGCGTGGTATGTGTTCTTGGCTATGCTAGTCTCGTTTTTTTATGTCTGAGTTCTATCTATGTTTGTGGTTGTTTGTGAGGCCGCAAAGCGTACTTGTAGTCGTTTTTCTTATTTTTATTTTTATCATTTTTTAAATAATATTTATCTGGCAAAACTCTTTACCAGAAAAACTTTATAAAATACTGTCAACTCAAAAATTGTCAACTATTTATTCTTAAATAATCAACAATTTATTGTTAAATAGTCAACACAGAAAATAAAAATAAAAGAAAAAATAAATTTGTCTAATCATAGCCGTTAGGCTATAGTTAAGAATTTATTTAATACATATAAAAAATAAACATCCATTTTTATTAACTACCACTCTGTATTGTTAGTTGTCATTTATAATCCTAAAGTCTATGTTTATTACTCATATATACTAAAATTGACTCCAGTTGTAGTCATTTTGTGTTTAGCTCACTGTCATTTTGTTATTGGAAGAAAAAAACTCATATCGTATATGTAGTCTTTCATTTTCATAAAATTTTAACGTCTAACTCAGTTGGTTAGTCACATGTAATATTAGCGTCATTCTCTAAGGTTCAATTCATGAGTAGTTAAATGTTCTCTTTTTTTCATATCTTTTTGTATTTCAAATTATAATCTAAACAATATTAATAATTAATAAATACAAATAGTGTTTGTTTGTTCTCCATTAGGAACAATATTGTATTTTTTTATTATTTGTTTCCTTTTAAAATTATGGAGTAGAAGGTTTCTTTTTCCCTTTTAATAAAATTAAAATATAAGATCTAAATAACACTAACGAATACATATATTGTGTGTTTCTTCTCCAACGCATTACAATATTGAGGGTATGTTTGGCAAAACTAGCTATAGGTGGTCGATTTTAGTTTGTAGCTTTTATCTAATAGCTGGCAGCTCTTAGCTTGTTAGATATATTTTGATATCTGATAGTGTAGCTGAATTTGTTAAATAAAGAGTAAAATGACAAAATGTTTTAAGGTAAAGGCTAAACGCTAGTTCTAGTAATCTTTTGTTTTTAGCTTTTTCCATATGTCTCAAAGCTTTAAACTCCTTTTACCAAACGGATGTGTTTATTAATAAAAGCTTTATTATAAAAGTTAAAAGTTAAAAGTTTCTAAAAGTTACGTGTCAAACATACATTGAGTTTGTATTGTACTTTTTTTTAATTGCAAATTATGGGATGTTTTTTATTTTATTTTATTAAATTATTCACTATTTTAATGTATTTTCACATTTTCCAATTCTATAGATTATTGCTCTATATAGGTATATACACTCCCGTCTTAAAATAATTACTCATTAAACTTTTAAAAATCTATTTTTTCAACTTTGATTCTATATGTTTTTATTTAATTTATATAATATTTGATAAAATATATATGAATGAATTGAGTTTAAAAGTATTTTTATGATATAAATTTCCATCAATATTATGTTAATATAGTTCAAAGAATAAGATCGGTTCTATTAGGGATATCGTATTGATGACCTTTATTGTATATTGTAGTGACCCGAACTTTTCCATGATTATATATTATATGATATTAATATTTACATGAATAAATGTTTCCAACATGTTAAGCAATCAAACTTGTTAAGACTTGATTAATTGAAATGAGTTTATGTAGACAATTGACCACCCCGTTTGCCTGATAATTCACGAACGTCATAACTTGTGATAATTATATAATCGTTTTATTTTTTTATGATGTAAGTTTTTATTTTATATATATATATATATATATATATATATATATATATATATATACATATATATAAGAAGAAATACAATTAAATCAAAGATGTACAACTAAAACACTATTTGCTACAGTAAAATACTATTTGCTGCAGTAAAATACTATTTGCTACAGTAAAAATACTATTTGCTACAGTGAAATACTATTTGCTACAGTACACTATTTACTTCTAAATGTATATACTATTGGTATATACACTTCAATGATCAGCTCTTAGCAGCCTTAATGAGTTACCTAAACATGTGGGAACCATCATTTGGCAACTAGCATGAAATATCTAACAAAAATACAAACTAATGGAACCTTATATTCAAGGGTAGGATCACGTTTTTCTTCACCAACCATAAACACATTTTCATTCCAACTTTTATGCATCAAATTACTCTCTCTCAATTCCTCTCTTATTGTTTTAAGTGTTCTTCATCATTTTCTTCATAATCTAGCTCAATCTAGTTGACCTAGATCAACATACAAAACAACTACTCTAGAACACTTCATAAACACTTTAAAGTTTACAAGTTTACTTCTAAGCTTTCTAATTCATTCCAAGTAATCATCTAAGATCAAGAAACCTCTACTATTTACAGTAGGTTATCATTCTAATTTAAGATATAATTCATATTCAAACTTTGATTCAATTTCTATAACTATAACAATCTTACTTTGAGTAGAAATCTTACTTGAACTTGTTTTCGTGTCATGATTCTACTTCAAGAACTTTCAAGCCATCCAAGATCCTTCGAAGCTAGATCATTTCTTGTCACTTTCAGTAGGTTTACCTACTAAACTTGAGGTAGTAATGATGTTCATAACATCATTCGATTCATATATATAAAACTATCTTATTCGAAGATTATAACTTGTAATCACTAGAACATAGTTTAGTTAATTCTAAACTTGTTCGCAAACAAAGTTAATCCTTCTAACTTGAGTTTTAAAATCAACTAAACACATGTTCTATATCTATATGATATGCTAACTTAATGATTTAAAACCTGGAAACACGAATAACACCATAAACCCGGACATATGCCGTCGTAGTGAAACCGGAGGCTGCCTTGGGGTAGATAACTAAAAACTATGATAAACTTTGATTTAAAAGTTGTTCTTCTGGGAAAATGATTTTTCTTATGAACATGAAACTATATCCAAAAATTATGGTTAAACTCAGAGTGGAAGTATGTTTTTCAAAATGGTCATCAAGACGTCGTTCTTTCAACTGAAATGACTACCTCTTACAAAAATGACTTGTAACTTATATTCCGACCATAAACTTATACTTTTTCTGTTTAGATTCATAAATTTCAGTTCAATATGAAACCATAGCAACTAGAATCACTCAAAACGGATTTAAAACGAAGAAGTTATGGGTAAAACAAAATTGGATATTTTTACTTGTTGTAGCTACGTGAAATTTGTAACAAATCTATACAAATCATAACTTAACTAACTTATATTTTATTATACATGTATTCTAACATATATTATGTAATCTTGGGATACCATAGACACGTATACAATGTTTTGACATATCATATCGACCCATCTATATATATTATTTGGGAACAACCATAAACACTCTATATGCGGCAATGATCGAGTTAGCTATATAGGGTTGAGGTTGATTTCAAAATAATATATATACTTTGAGTTGTGATCGAGTCTGAGACTTGTATACACTGGGTCGTGGATTGATTCGAGATAATATATATTGATTTAATTCTGTACATCTAACTGTGGACAACTAGTTGTAGATTACTAACGTTGGACTGCTAACTTAACAAACTTAAATCGTTAAAACGTAATAAAACATATTGTGAATATATTTCGATCATACTTTGATATATATGTATATATTTGTTATAGGTTCGTGAATCGATCAGTGGCCAAGTCTAATTCTTAACGAATTAAGAATCTGTGAAAGTGAGTTATAGTCCCACTTTTAAAATCTAATATTTTGGGATGAGAATACATGCAGTTTTATAAATGTTTTACAAAATAGACACAAGTATGCAAAACTACATTCTATGGTTGAATTATTATTACCGAATATCACCCTTTTTAGTCTGGTAATCTAAGAATTAGGGAACAGAAACCCTAATTGACGCGAATCCTAAAGATAGATCTATTGGGCCTAACAAACCCCATCCGGGTTACGGATGCTTTAGTACTTCGATTTTATCATGTCTGATGAGAGTCTCGGAATTATGGGGATATTCTAGACACGTTCTGTTAATGTCGGTTACCAGGTGTTCACCATATGAATGATTTTTTATCTCTATGCAGTTTATGCGAAATGCCTGATATGAGATGGATGTTTATGAAAAATGAAATCTTGTGGTCTATTTTTACAATTTGATATATATAGGTTAAACCTATAACTCACCAACATTTTTGTTGACGTTTTTAAGCATGTTTATTCTCAGGTGATTATTAAGAGCTTCCGTTGTTGCATGCTAATTAAGGACAAGAATTGGAGTCAGCATGCTTGTAATATATTGTTTAAAAACTGCATTTGGAGATTTAAATCGATGTGTAATATTATTGTAAACCATTATGTAATGGTCGTGTGAACAATGTTATCTTTTAGATTATCATTACTGGATAATCTACATTATGATTTTAAAACATTTAACGATAAAATAAAGATTATGGTTTGTTTTAAAAACGAATGCAGTCTTTGAAAAACGTCTCTTATAGAGTTTAATACCTCGCAAGGAAATCAATTAATATGAAACGTTTATAATCGATATGAACGGGACATTTCATATATCATAAACAAAAATATTTAGAATTAGAATTAAAATTAAAATATTCTAAAGTTAAAATGAGACGGTTATTTTGAGATCGAAAAAGTTATATATATATATATATATATATATATATATATATATATATATATATATATATATATATATATATATAAGTTCTATTAAATCTCTAAAATGATGATGTCATAAATAAATATTTTCTAAGCATAAAAATAATTCAAAACAAAAAAGAAAAAATTTAAAACATCTTTAATGATGTCATTATTTTATATTAATTTATTTAACAAAATAATATAAAATCTTTCATAAAAGAAAATATTAATCTCTTATAAATAAAAGCTAAATACAAATATACACATGAAACATTAACTTTAATGAAAAACACGTAAATTTGTATACTATTTTGTAAATTTGTGAGTTTTTTCTTCTCACATCGCGACTAATTGTAAATTTGTTAATTTAATTATATGTTTTTCCTATATAGATTTATTAGTCGGAATCCGTAGTTCCACGGGTCATTGAATTAAATGAATTTATTATTTACATTTACTTAATAACTAAAACATATAATTAAACTGTGTTTTTTTTAAACAAACTCGTGATTTCACGGGTCATCTCACTAGTATATATATTATAAATCTCAATAATGATAATGTCATAAACAATGATTATCAAAGCTTTAAAAAAAATTAAAAATAAAGAGAAATTTTTTAAATTCACTATAGTGATTTCATTAAAATAATTAATTGTATTTAATAAAAATATTAACATGTTAACTGAATAATATATGAAGTATTATTTTTAAAATTTTAAAAACAAAGAGAAAATTTTTAAATTCACTATAGTGATTTCATTAAAACAATTCATTGTATTTAATAAAAATATTAACATGTTAACTAAATAATATATGAAGTATTATTTACAACTTGTGATAAAACACCTTCATGATCATATGTACAATATTTGAAGTATTATATACAACCTTATAGTAAAACACGTCCATGATCATATGTACAATATGTAAGTAACTAGAGGGGGGTGAATAGTTACTTAAGACGACATTTAAAACTTTTTCGATGATCAATACAATATGAACGATACTTGATCACGTTAGTCAACTCAAACTCATGTGTGGTGTGTTTATGTTTATAATGATGTGGAAAGTAAAGTAAAGAACATCAACACAAGGATTTATAGTGGTTCGGGTGGATGTTAACTAATCCACCTTAATCCACTCCCCGATTCACTAATCAGAATTTGTTGCTTCACTAAGCACTTTTCTCCAAATCCGGTGGAGATCCGATTTACAAGTCTTGTACTTCTCCTTAGACCACAAACCTAATCCCTCTATCCCTTTGAAGAATTACCTCCAACTTAGATCAACTTGTCTTCAACTTGGACAAGTATTAATCTCCAATGAGGTTAATCAACTCCTTAGTTCCCTTTAAGGAAGATGATAGCAAAGCTAGCATATGCCCCTAATTACGAAGTACAAGAACTTTTTCCTTTTCTAGTGACGATAATCCTAAGATAATTCTAAGAATTATTACATCACTATGCAAACTTACAAAGATTAGAATTTGAAAGTAAGTTTACAATAACCCCCTTTTATAATATATGAGATTATAAAAACTTCTCTTGCTTTAATCACAAACATATGTAGAAGTATTATGTTCTTGTGATTCTCTGATAAATTTGAGTTGTTGCTATTTATATGGAGAGATAAAAAGGTCAGCCCTGTCTACGGCTCAGCTCACGGTCGACCGCGGGTCGATCGCACGTGCTCCAGTCCAAAATATGTATCCGTTGTATAGCCGTTTGAATCAGTTTTGGACATCACTCTTTGGACACTTTACTTCATTTAACACCTGCAAAAGATAACCAACATCCTATACAAGTACTATATGTATTAAATGTCCATTTTTCTTGGATGATTGCTTTGATAGTGACTTATCATGTCCAAAGTGAAAAGTCTAACATTCTTGGATACAAGACATGATAATCATTTGGGCAATCTCAGTTTTGTCATAATCCTTTATTTGTCATTAACACATCTGCTAAATTTCTATTGGTTGATCAACATATCATTGATGACACAAACCTACTTTAACCACAAAGCATGCTAGTATTCAAATGTGAACTTGTTTGTAATTAATTAAGTCTGTTAATGATGTCTTGAAAAATTAAGCATGTAGTAATAATTAAGCATGTTTTAAGACATCAAGTTAATCAAGTTTAAACTCATTCATAAACTTAATTTTTAGACTTAAGCAAACATATGTGTGTTAATATTTCATTGTCTTTTAAGTTTACTAGTTTATGACATTTTATAATTTATCCAAGTAACACATGCATATAATGAATTAGTCCAAATACTAGTTCCATCTAGTTCAACATAGCAATACAAGTTTGATATATATGCATATTAACTTACTACTTATCATTTAGCATTTTAGCACTTAGTCAAATAGTATACATGCACTATTAACAAATATTCAAGTAATATTCATATAAGGACTAGCAAGAGATAATTAAAGTAATCTTAAATTTAAGCATAACATAGCACTAAACTAAGACAAGTAAGTTTTACTTGCAAAGTGGTATTTGCAAGATTAATGTATAAGTATACATTAATATCCAACACATGTACAAGAAAAGAGCAATTGTTGATTGGGACTTGGTGACCATCCTAAGAATGTCTAAATACATTTTAGATGTACATTTTTTCCTATAAAACTTATGTGTTATCCTTAATCTAGGCCTAATCGTCATTAAGGTGTAATTAGGCGTGATTAACCAAGATTAGTGTTCTAGTGACCAAAACTCCTTTGGAAATGAGGGAGGCAACTATCCTAAGCATGTTTGAACAGGTTTCATAAATTATAGATGCCTGGAAGTGGTCAAACATTTTTCGATCAAAACCGGACAATGGGTTTCCGCGGTTAACCCACGGTCAGCCGTGGAGTCGACCGTGCATCCCTTATTTCACAAATTTGGGTGTAGGTCTCCACGGTCTGACCTACGGTCGACCGTGGTTCAGCCTTGTTCCTTCTTTCTCTTTTTAGGCTTTCTTTGGTTTTTGGTCTTTTGCTAGATCAAGTGTGGATTAGTGAACTTGCTGATTTATGTCAAAATGTCTACTATCACCTTTAGCCATGTGCATATGTCATCATCAAAATACTTTTTGTCATGGGTTAAGATTAGTATTGTCATTAAGTATAATTCCATGTTAACCCACATTCTCCCCCAACACAATAACAGAAGCATTATGTACCACTTTATAATAATAAACCCTCATGATCATATGTACAAACTTTAAAATAAATTGTATAATCTTTTACAAAACACTCCATGAAAACATGTATAAACTTTGAAGCATATTGTACAACATTCATATAACAATTGTATTTTTTTTTTTATTCAAGAGGCATTTGTTATTACTAATAATTATTATTAAAAATCTAAAACTCAATTTTAAGCAAACTTTATTATTATTTATTATTATAATTATATTTATAATTATTATTATATTATTATTATTATCTAAATATGGGTTCTCATCACGGAATTAATTACGTTATATATGTATGCGAAATACATGTCTCAATAAAAGTTTGTAATGTAGGTTTTTATGAAAAGGAATATAGTAATTGTGATGAAAATTGAAAGATGATGGTGGAAGAATAAATGTAGTTCATTTATTCTGACCAAGTTAAGTACAATAATATGTTTGTAAAAACAACGAGAAAGTTTTTACTCGGAACCCGTGGTTTCACGGATCATTAAACTAATTGACTTTAAAATTTACATTCATTTAAAACCTAAACCATATCATTAAACTGTTTCGTTTAAGCAAACCCGTAGTTCCACGGGTTATTTCACTAGTATATACTATATCTTTTCTTTGTTGAAATATTTTCAATGGAAATAATCTTTTTGTTGAAATATTTTCAATGGAAATAATCTTTGTTGAAGGGGGAAAAATGAACTAAAAAATTTGTAAAAAAGGTAATGAAAAAAAGTCTTTAATAAAAAGCAACGGTTTATCAAAATACATCAAAGTTGAAAGTAATTACGTGAATATCATTCTGAATAGTACCTTGTCTTACCATAAATAGTACTCTCTCCGTCCTATTATAAGTGTCCACATTTGACTTTCAAAAACTTTATTTGTTAACTTTAAACGTAAATATTTTTATTTGTGTTATATATTATTTGATAAAATTTATACTCATAAAATCGCGTTTAAAACACCCAAAGCATATATACAAATTTTGTCAAATATTATATAACAGCAGAAAAAATATTTACCATCAAAGTTGACAAAAAAAAAAAATGTTTGAAAGCCAAATGTTGACACTTATAGTGAGACGGAGGGAGTACTCCTTATATACTAAAAGTGATGGGAAACGTCGTCGTTTCAGTTATATCGGATTGTCGTTTTGAGTTTGCGTTCACATTGCAAATGGTCCATATCATATTTACACAAAGACCCCCGCAAGTTTACACTTTTTCAGGGGTAAAAAGTGTAACTATATATTTTTATTAAAATAAAAGAAAATAATTCCACCCGAATTTATGACGGCCCCTATTTTCTCGCTCGGTGCGAGTTAAATTTTTCAGAGACCACCGTTCAACTCGAAAAAATCTTATGAACCCAACGGGACTAACTATACGCGAAACGGACACTTCTCAAAAAAACACTAAACACAACGACAACTCGTATCTTCCCGCTCGCCACGAGTTAAATTCTTTCGATGGCAGTGTCAGACTCGAAATAATTTTATGAACAAAACGAAACTAACCACGTCCAAAACGGATACTTTTTAAAAAACGCTAAACAAAACGACAACCCGTATCTTTCTGTTCGCCGTGGGTTAAATTTTTTCGACAGCACCGTTACACTCGAAAAAATTTATTGAACAAAACAAAACTAACTATGTTCGAAATGGATACTTTTTAAAAAACGCTTAACACAACGACATCTAAAACGGCGCTTAACACATGGGCTGTGTTCCCCTCTGTAAATAGACAACGCTACGTTAAACATGAATACGCAGGCCGAAAGCCCCCGCCGCAACGCGCGGGCCGGTCCGGACTAGTTATAATTATAATGATAGGGGCCCGTTATAAAATCGGGTGAAATTATTTTCTTTTATTCTAATAAAATTATATAGTTACACTTTTTACCCCTGAAAAAGTGTAAACTTGAGGGGTCGTTGTGTAAATATGATCGAAGTTGAGTGACCGTTTGTAATGTGAATGCAAATTCAAAACGACAATACGATATAACTGAAACGACGACGTTTCCCATCACTTTTAGTATATAAGGGTTGTTGTGTAAATATGATCGAAGTTGAGGGACCGTTTGTAATGTGAACGCAAACTCAAAAAGACAATCCGATATAACTGAAACGACGGCGTTTCCCATCACTTTTAGTATGTAAGAGTTAGTTAATAATTAATTAATAATTATTAATAATAATAAAATATAATGAATAATGAATAATGATTCATTGTCAGTCACATATTAAAGTTTTGACCATCTATCGCTTGAAGTTAATTTGTTACTCGTTCTAGAAAGTTTTTGACTTTTTTTTATCACTTTTCCCTTTAGTTAATTTGCAGTTGCTTTTACTTATAAAACTGTTGTGAATAGACAACTTTGCTTTGAATCGCTTTGGGATATTCAGAAACTGTAAAGCTCCATCTGATTCGCAGAGTGCAATGGAAGTGATTAACACTTTCATAAATAAAATAAACAAAGTACAAAAATAAGACAAAATTTTGTCAATAGTCTGAACTTTGTATTAAACATCGCATGTGACCTTAAACTACTTTTTTTTTACTTCATTGAAAGATATTTCATGGATGACTCTCGATTTAACAATTGTTAATTCTTAGCAGTTAAGTTAACTCACGTGAGTAACATTCCACAATTAAAACCCTAACTATCAACGTGCAATTCGCTTAAACCCTAATTAAAACCATCATGCTTCACTATTTCCACAATTAAAACCCCCCAATTCCCAGTTTTCGATTTGCAACAGGAGTAACTGAACGTTAATTTGTAACCCGAATTCCCAGTTTTTGATGCCACAACAACACCATGGTTGGAAGCAATATCGAGAGTGATAGGAAGTGATATAAGATGTTGTATCAAAACATGAAGCACATCACCAGTCATGATAAAAAAAAATCCACATGGATCAATTATAATAACATCAATCTTTAAGTGTAAGAACATAAAAATAAGAAACATGAAATTTAAAATAATGAGATTAACCTTGGTTGCTAAAAGCTTGTCGGTCACATGAAGATATTGCAAGTATATGATCAAAAAGTAAAGGTATGGTACATCAGGCTCATTAGCTGCGAGATATGGAAGTGTCAACAAGACTTTCCCCGTTGGATTTGCCCATGGGACCCGTTAAGAGTCACCACCCGCACGAAGCAGTAATATATGTGTGTGACTTAACTTAGTAATTCAATGATCGTTTCTTATTGTTATTCCCGACACCTAAAGATATTATACTAGTGAGGTTTGAAACTAAAAACTCTTGAAAAGTTATCTTTCGACAATGCAAATTTTAGGAGCCTATAATGGCCATCCTCTCCAAACCTTGAGAAGATGTGTAAAAAGTTCTAGAGGAAGTCGACGTTTATCAAATGTCATCCATAAAATAATTGATGTGGAACAAACTGCTTTTCAAAAAGGACGCAGTATTCTTGACAATGTTCGTGTTGCAAATAAAGTGATTGACTTAATCAAAAGAAAGAAAAAGGACTAGTGTTTAAGGTCGACTTTGGAGAAGCTTTCGACTGCATCGATTGGGAATTCTTGGCAAATACGATGAGAAATATGGGTTTTAGAAACAAATGAATACATTGGATTGGCACATGATTCTCTTCGACATCCATTTCTATGCTAATAAACGGTTCACCCCAACGAAAAAGTTTTACAGTTAAAGAGGGGCCATACAAGGCGATCCTATCTCTCCGTTTCTTTTTATTATAGCACCTAAAGGTTTAAACATCCTCACAAACAGGGCATTGGCCCGGAGATTCTTCAAAGGCATTTAGGTAGGGCAGAACAAAATAGTGGTATCACGTCTACAATACATCGACGGCACTATATTCTGCGGGAAATGGCGCAAACCATAAGCCTCAAACTTATCTAAACTCGTTAATTGTTTCGAAGATTTATCAGGGTTAAAACTCAGTTTCAAGATAAGTAATCTTACGGACTAGGGGCAGCAAGGAGGAAATAGAGGTCGTTTCCAATCGCTTGGAATGCTTGATATTCCTCAAATCATGTAACACCCCAGCTTAACATGACCACAATATTGTCCGTTTTGCCCGCAGGCGCACGGCTTTTTCTTGGCAACCACACACGAGAAGCACTTTCCCAGGAGGTCACCCATCCTGGTAGTGCTCTCACCCGAGCACGCTTAACCACAAGGTACTCGCTCACCCGCTCTGCCTATGGTCCCAAAACGCGTTGTGTCATTTAAGCGTGAGTATTACTTTATAATCCCATGATCACTCATGTCCGTGGGAGATGTGGGATTTGCCTAGGGTGTTACATTCACCCCCCCCTTAGGGACTCATCGTCCTCAATGAGGTTTGTCCCACCACCCCCACCGGCATATGAGTGGCTCTGATACCATTCTGTAACACCCCAGCTTAACATGACCACAATATTGTCCGCTTTGCCCGCAGGCGCACGGCTTTTTCTTGGCGACCACACACGAGAAGCACTTTCTCAGGAGGTCACCCATCCTGGTAGTGCTCTCACCCGAGCACGCTTAACCACAAGGTACTCGCTCACCCGCTATGCCTATGGTCCCAAAACGCGTTGTGTAATTTAAGGGTGAGTATTACTTTATAATCCCATGATCACTCATGTCCGTGGGCGATGTGAGATTTGCCTAGGGTGTTACAAATCATATACCTTTTGTTTGCAATATCGGTCTCATTTAGCCGAGTTTTATGTGATGTTTGTAGACTTATCGCCTGTATATGATGAATATTTGTGATTTAGTCTTGATGGTGTTATTTGAATAGTTTATATTGATTATCATGTGATTTGAAGCCCAAGTTTCAAAAGAGTTGATATTCCGGTTAGAGTCGGGTACCGAGGGCTTAATTCAGAAAAAGCAAGCCATTGTAAGATTTGAACGCCTCGCGATCACGAGGTTTTTGAGGCATAGACCTTCGTGAATGCGAACATTACATCGAGCATGATTTCCAGCCGCGTAATATGAAGATGTTAATCGCGAAGTAAGATTTCCAAGGGCTCACGATCGCAAGAATTGTTCTTTGGTGTCTTACGATCACGAGATTGTGTTTGTTTGATAGGACGAGAGTTCATCATTTTAATACCTATATTTTCAATTAGTTTTTCTTAATTGGTTGATTGCTTAACTAGAGATGATAGTAAATTGAATTCAAAAGATTAGATGATATAGGGGTTGATCACACTCAACGAGAGTTGGCGTGATTGTTAATTACTACGAGAGTAGAGTCACTATGCTAGTCTTCATCTCAGTTGAGTCGTTTAATCGCAATCAGGAGGTCTTAAGCAACGGGGAATCCGTGTTGTGTAATCCTGATTGAAGTATCTGCACTGGGAAATTCGGGAGGAACGGATTAGATAAATCACATACATTAGTTTGCCATTGGGTCTTAAATTAAACGCATCCAGAACTAGAGATAAATGGTCTAGATGAATAGTTGTTGTCATCGGAGTTTATATATATATATATATATATATATATATATATATATATATATATATATCTTATTTGTCTTCTTTACATTTTCATTAATATAAAAGCTAAAAAAATATTGTCTTTTAATTATCATTATCCTTTGATTTTTTGATCGTTAAACGACAACCCATTTAAACTGTTACTCGTGTTATTTCTATTTCTTTGATCAGTTTAACATTAGTAGTTTACAATCTTAATCTACACTTATACTGCCCTGAGGACGATCACTGGATTTTACCAATTTCTGTACTGCGATACGATTAGGTGCATTTGCCTAGTTGTGTTTAAGTCTTAAAACCTGTATCTTTCAATTAATAATTTATATACTAGATTTCACACATCAATGCTCCGTGGGCACTTTTTCATTTACATACCTTGGTATGCCAATATCAATAAGATTATCCAAAGTTGAGGTTTGACAACCAATAATTGATGAGTTCACGAAGAGAGTCTCAAAGAGAAGGCAATTTCAATTGGAGGATGTCTAACTATGGTTAAATCTATCCTAGGTCACCTCTTTATTTTTCTCTCGTTATTTCGGGCACCCATTGACGTAATTAATACACTTGAATCAGTTAGACGTAATATATTTTAAGGAGGGATTGAATCGGGTAAAAAAATGTCTTGCGACAAATGCGATCGTGCATTATTACCTAATGAAAATGGGGCTTAAACATTAGCTCACTTTATGCTAAAAATCTATAGTGAATATGCAAGTGGTAGTGGCGTTTTAAATATGAATGTAACGTTTTTTAGGTACAAGTCATTTTGAGCATTTACGGGGATTGTGGGGGTTTATACTCTAACAACAACCGTTGCATTTATATTGAAGGAAAACTATTTGGAATAATATAATCAGTTCAGGATTCGAAGTCGATAAGCTAGGAGTCAATTTCACAACATCGTTTTCGAAGAAGATTGGCTGTGGTAACAACATTTCTTTCTGGCGTGATCTCTAGATTGGAACTTGTTATTTAAGCGACTCTTTCAAGAGACTTGCAAGGCTCGAACTAAAAAAAGATGCAACAGTATCTGAAAGGCTCATTTGTGCAAACTCCTCAAGTACAGGAAACTGGAATTGGTCCCATCCACCATGAGGTAGAGCTTTAACCAAAATAGTTAAACTAAATAATCTAATTGCACCCCTTGGTTTAAATGACAGTTGCGATAAATGGACATGGAATCTGGATCCTCGAGGAGTCTTTACAACCAAATCACTTGCTGTTAACATTGCCATACACAAGCTGAGAGAATCGGCTACATCAGATGAAACTACACGCAACAAAGCAATTCGTCAAAAATTTGACATCTTCATTTGGTGAGCGAAGACTAGTAGAATTCCAACGCGTTCGGAACTAGATAAACACGGTATAGACCTTGACTCGATTCTTTGCCCATTTTGGAATATATATGTGGAAATCGTCGTTCACATCCTAATAAATTGCAAAGAAAGTGCGAACATATGGAACTTGGTCAAAAAATGGTGGAACATTCAATCCATACTAATTTCGAGCATGGACGAAGCCATCTCACTCGATCAAAACTTCGTAAACATCTTGTTGGGCAAAACCATTTGGCAAGCAACAAAATGGATCTGCGGTTATATGATAAGAAAATAGCAGAATATGAAAGTTTTCCAATATAAAGAATGGACACCGCAACGATCCCATCTGACATTCAAGTTCAAAGCTACACTTACTTATCAAACCGTCTCAAAAAAACGTCGTTGGATGGCAACAATGGCTGATAAATCCCACTACTTTCATTTCTTCTACGTGTCAACGTACCGATATTGGCTAACTGCAACCAAGTTTGAATGAATCGTGAAGTATCAGAAATTAGTTTTTGTTCATCGATGTAATTACAAATTAGGCTAACCTTTCGATTTTTAGCATTGAATAAAACTTCTAGTTTTTATACACACAGTAATCCTTTAATACATCAATAAATATTTCTTGCTATTAAAAAAAAAATCAAATTTTACACGATACATAGTATATATCCACATTCACTATCGATTATCAATATGATTTCCATGATATTTATTAATCATGGCAAAACTTTAAAGTAGTCATTCACTTATAATATCTTTTTATGCAATAGTTTGCTAGAAACTAGAAAAATACCGGCCCGCACGATGCGGCGGGGCATTTTGGGTTGCATGTTCATATTTCACGTAGCGTTATTTATTTACAGAATTTAAAACACGTTGCTACGAGTATTTTTGAAAACACTTGGTTACTACTAGTATACCTAATGCATAGCGCATTTTTTACGCTGGGAAAATATGTAGAAAAGGGATCAGAACCATCGATATGAGGTGGTTAGTTTGAGTTGTTTATTATACGTGTATGTATATGTATAAAAAGTAGCCTGAAGATATTTAGCGTTTTTTAAAAACAGTTCATTTCGCACGTAGCTAGTTGTGTTGTGTTCGTAAAATTATTTCGAGTTGAACGGTGATGTCAGAAAAATTTAACTCGCACCGAACGAGAAGATAGGGCCGGTAAAAAAATTGGGTGAAGTTAGTATTATTTTTTTAACGAATTTGTGATTTTACATTATACCCCCTTTTTTGGGGGTTAAAGGTGTACATGGGGTTAAGTATAGGGGTAAGTTTGATTTTTTTTCCTTCGGTAAAATGACCAAATTTTGAAAGGACCAAATTTTTGGTCACCTAATAGTATATAACAGTAAAGTAATAATAACATCATGGGACGAAGTAACAGCAGCTCAAAAGGATACACAACTTACTAGTGAAATGGCCCGTGGAACCATGAGTTTGTTTAAACGAAACAGTATAATGATATATTGTAAATATTAAGTGAATGTAAATCCTAGAGTCATTTAGTTTAACGATCCGTGTGACCACAGATTTCGACTAAGAAACTTTTCGTTGTTAACTTTTTCAGAATAGATGAAATACATTCATTCTCCCACCACATTCCTCTAATTTTCATTACAATTATTATTTTCCTTGTCACAAATGGTACTTATTTAACATTAAAAGAGGAATTGAAAATACCTATTTCAATCTTGCAAAAATCATGATTATTTTTTAATTCTTCTATCATACTATATACCTTCATTTTAAATAGTCACAATATGATATGATGTATGTTATCGATTTTCAGATTCTTGTTGTTTAACAAACATACAATAATAAAACATTCAATGTGTGATAAATTTCATCATCAAACAACGCATAAAATAGAATAATTCTTTGAAAAAATCATTAACAATGACATGAAGGTTTGTACCTGCTTTTTGGAAACAAAAGGTTATTGGATAATATGGTGAAGATCGAGAAAAATAGTTGAAAAGGTTTGTACATGTTGAGAAAAAGAGTTGTGATAATATATGGTGGAGATGCTCCGAGATATATATTTATAAAACAATAATACCGTATTAAATATTAAATGATATTTTATTAATTATTTTTGCGTTTCAAATCGTCATTCATATATTATCGGCATGTAGTATTATTTTGTATCTTTTTTAATTAGAATTAATATTAATATAAAACAAAAACGTCATCATTATGAAAAATTAAAGTGTAATTAGTGAAAGGATAACATAATCATTTTGGAGCTTTATATTTATTTTTATTTTGTATCTTTTTTAGTTAGAATTAATATTAATATTAATATAAAATAATGACATCAACATTACGAAAATTAAAGGGTAATAGAAAATTATGGAGTAATAATTTATTTAAGTTATTAAATAATCTATTGTTAATATTAAATCTCTATCCTTTTGATGTCATAGATAAACAATTATCTTTTATAAAAATAAATCAAAAGAAAAAATTAGATGACATGTAGATGATGTCATAAACACTGATTAAAATAAATTAATTAAAAAGGAGTAATTATTTATCTTCTACTTTATTAATAAATTAGTTTTTCCTTTTCATAATAACAACTAAATAATTACTCCGTATTATTTTTAACGAACGTTATTATCTTCTGCATCATATTTTATTCTTTTCTTTTCTTCAATCATAACAACTAAATAATTTATTTGGCTAAAATGCCAAGTCAGATTGTGACTGATATTGTGTGATATATTTGTTTGGGAATATCAAATCTCTTATAACATACTTAAAATAAAATTTCTTAAACACAACAAAATATCATTCATTAGTCAACTTTTTAAACACAAAATATCGGATCACTTTTTAAAATTATGATAAAACATCCACGTGACCATATGTACAAACTTTAAAAAAATTATACAATCTTTTACAAAAGACCCCATTAACACGTGTATAAACTTTGAAACATATTATACCACCTTCATATAATAATTGTAATTTTAATTTTTTTATTAAAAATAAAGAGACGTTTGTTATTACTAATAATAATTATTAAAAATATAAATACTCAATTTTAGAGCAAAATTTATTATTATTATTATATTACTATTATTTAAGTATGGTTTTTTGTACCGGATTAATTGTAGTGACCTGGGAATTTCCGACCAAATTTAAATTTAATCTTTATATGTTTCGACACGATAAGCAAAGTCTGTATTGTTGAATCTCATATATTTTGAAGTGTTTTCATTTATACAATTGCCCTTTGACTGTGCCCAACAGTTCACGAACAATTGTTTGTAAACAAATAAGTATATATATATATATATATATATATATATATATATATATATATATATATATATATATATATATATATATATATATATATATATATATATATATATATATATATAATGATAGTTATTACTTTCATTATTATGATTATATCAATACTAATAATATTTATATAATTAGTATTATTACTGTTATAATTATAATTAGTGAAACTCTAATAATTTTAGAATTATCAAAATAAAGATTTCAAATATAAATATTATTAGAAGAATGGTTAAAATTATAAATAAATTGTAATGTAAATATTATTAGTGTTATTATTATTACCATTACATTATTATAGAGTGTTATTACTATTATTTATAATATTAAGAAGTATTATTATTATAATTATATTTAATGACTAATAAGACTAAATACATATATATATATATATATATATATATATATATATATATATATATATATATATATATATATATACATATATATATATATATATACATATATATATATATATATATATATATATACATATATATATATATATACATATATATATATATATAAACAGATATATTTGAATACAGTGTATATATATATATATATATATATATATATATATATATATATATATATATAGAATTACAAGGTATATTATACTTGTCATGTTATTATTATTACATTTATTATTATTAAAATGTATTAGCATTAAGATTAGTATTATTATTATTTGTTATTAGATATTATTATTAAGAATTAAGAATTATCATTATTGTAAACTATTATTATTAATTAGATTATTATTATTATTATTATTATTATTATTTATGTTTTTATTAATCTATCTATTTACTTAATAAAACAAATATATATATATATATATATATATATATATATATATATATATATATATATATATATATATATATATATATATATATATATATATATATATATATATATATATATATATATATATATATATATATATAAAGGGGATTCAGTGCACGTAAACATCAAATTGTACTGGATATTGATTCTTGTCTCTGATTGAATATTAAACGAATCCAAAACATACAGATAAATCCAATTTCTGTTAGAAATCGCTTTCTCTTTTTATTTTTCTATTCCATTCTCTGTACGACCTCTATTCTGCTATATGATTGAATCAATTCAGTGTAAACGAAACTAAAAGGAGTCCCATTATCAATCATCAATCACAAACCTTCTCAACAACTTCCATTTAATCGAATTGAAACCTAAATACACAAGAACTCAGCCGCTACCCCTGTTCTTGAACTCAATAATCAAAAACACGATTTCATAGTTGTTTTTCAAAATGTAGTGATGCAGTTTCGTTAGGATTATCTTACTCAAGCTATCTGCAAAGTCACAGGTTCCAATTTCTCATAATGATTTCAAATTGTTGAGGTCAAAGTTGTTTTCAAAAAGTCAACACATATGTTCAACATAAAAATTCGTAATCCTGCTAATGTTTTAAATTAAATTGATAATTTATAAAGTTTCTAAACATGATTTAAAACCTCTTTCATGTTATAATTATAACTTAAAACGTACTAAAAATTCAAATGTAATTATGTGTTCATCGTGGTTTTTCAGGAGCTGTATAACAGCTTTTATATATTTTTTTTCTGTTAATTCAAAATAATACAAATGGTTACCTGTATTTTCGATTTTAAAACGTAAATAGATTTAATAACTCATCGATTATTTAATCTTGAATCCCTGATGGATTTTTAAAATGGGTTCGGGCCTATCAAGGGAGAAGAAGGGGAGCAGTTTAAGATGGGTTTTATATTTTTAGTTTGGGTTATATAATAGAAAAACAAAGTTAGACGGATGGTGTAAGGTGTTAGCGGGTTAGAAAGTGGTCGCGGGTTCGAGTCCCATCTGCAACACTTCTTTTTACACAAGGCTTATAAAGGGTATACTTTGTTAATTTTATTTCTATTATTCTTATTATGATTATTGTTATTATTAATTATTATTATTAATACATGTATCATAATTATAATTATTATTATCAAGTATTGGTATCATTATTATTAGCATTTTTATTAAGTGTGATGAATATCATTATTATTCTTATTATTATTAATTAGTATCATAGAATTTGTCATCTGAAAGTATTAGTTAACATTATTATTATGATTACAGTTATAATTAAGAATATTGTTAGGATTATAACTATTATTATTATCATTATTAAGTATTAGGGTACTATTAAAATTATTATTATTAACATAGGTATTGTGATTGTTATTATGATTACGATTATTATCATTATTATTTTGACGACAATACAAATTATTAATATTTTCATTAACATTAGTACTAGTATTATTTTTATTATTATTAGTATTACTATTACCATTAGTAGTATTATAATTATTGTTATATGTATCAAAATTAATATCATTATCATAAATATTGTATCTACTATTATTATTAGTATTATTATAAGTAGTAATTATGATATTATTATTATTATAACTTTAATATTATTATCATAAATATGTTTAATTATGATTATTATGAAGATAATACAAATTATTAGTATTTTTAGTATTAGTAACTTTTTGTAAATAATAGAATTGTTAGTATCAATATAAATATTATCTTATAAATTATTATGAGTATTATTAATATAATGATTAAAATCATTATCATAACTATCATTAAAAATAAAATTTAAATTTTTACAAGTATTGTTATTAATATCACCATTATTATTATTATTATTATTATTATTATTATTATTATTAATATGATTATTATCAACATTATTATCTTTATTTGTAATATTAAGTATTACTAATATTAACATCTTACCATGACAAATATTATTTTACTATTATTATAAATACTAGTTTCAACAAACAATATATATATATATATATATATATATATATATATATATATATATATATATATATATATATATATATATATATATATATATATATGTATTGAATGAAAATATAAAAATGAAACTTATGAAAGATTAAAAAATAATAATTACATCACCAACAATATATATATATATATATATATGTATATATATATATATATATATATATATACTCAATTACAATCATATATTAATGAATATACAAATTATATAGGTTCGTGAATCCGAGGCCAATCCTACATTGTTCAGTTGTTCAATATAGTCAGATGTATTTTTACTACAAAATACATTAGGTGAGTTTCATTAATCCATTTTTTAAATGCTTTCGCAATATATATTTTGGGACTGAGAATACATGCGCTGCTTTTATAACTGTTTTAGGAAATAGACACAAGTACTTAAAACTACATTCTATGGCTGGATTATTAAACCGAATATGCCCCTTTTTATTAAGTCTGGTAATCTAAGAATTAGGGAACAGACACCCTAATTGACGCGAACTCTAAAGATAGATCTATCGGGCCCAACAAGCCCCATCCAAAGTACCGAATGCTTTAGTACTTCGAAATTTATATCATGTCCGAAGGAGGATCCCGGAATGATGGGGATATTCTTATATGTATATCGTGAATGTCCGTTACCAGGTGTTCAATCCATATGAATGATATTTTGTCTCTATGCATGGGACGTATGTTTATGAGAAATGGAAATATGAAATCTTGTGGTCTATTAAAATGATGGAAATGATTATTTATGTTAAACTAATGAACTCACCAACTTTTTGGTTGACACTTGAAAGCATGTTTATTCTCAGGTATGAAAGAAGTCTTCCGCTGTGCAATTGCTCATTTTTAACGATATTACTTGGAGTCATTCATGACATATTTCAAAAGACGTTGCATTCGAGCCGTTGAGTTCATCAAGATTATTATTAAGTCAATTATGGTTAGATATATTATAAAATGATATGCACGCTGTCAACTTTCGATGTAATGAAAGATTGTCTTTTCAAAAATGAATGCAATGTTTGTAAAATGTATCATATAGAGGTCAAGTACCTCGCGATGTAATCAACTGTTGTGAATCGTTTATAATCGATATGGACTTCGTCCTGATGGATTAGGACGGGTCTTCACAGTTGGTATCAGAGCGATGGTCTTAGCGAACCAGGTCTGCAATAGTGTGTCTAACTGATAATTCGTTATGATGCATTAGTGAGTCTGGACTTCGACCGTGTCTGCATGTCAAAAGTTTTGCTTATCATTTAGTGTTGAAAATTATTTGCTTATCATTCTTAGTCTAGACACATCTCATTGCCTTCATTGCATAGATATTGTATAGACAAACTCATATCTTAACGTATCTGTTACTGTAGACTTTGCCTGACAGCTTCCGTAGATTCCTTCGTAACTTATGGGATTTTAGTATTATATATGCATATAAAAATTATGTATTGCAGGGCACTAATCTACATCCTATAATCTATTTCTTATCGAAAAATCCTTCATCTGATCGTATGAGATGAGTCCCTCATCCAGTTCGAATTCCTCGGATTTCGACAGCTATTCCGATATGGATTTTCACCTAAGCTTCGAAAGCAGCTTCATCAAAATGAATCAACCAATCATCCATCCCCAATTCATCTGATGGATTCTTAGTCGACTTAATTAATGGAAATGCGAAGAAGGCGATCCTTTCCACCAACCGAATTCATCTCTTGGCGGAGAACCTGAAGCACTTACCGGCGAACCACTTTGATACACTATATTCACTCTCATTTCCAGAATATCTCGCCACGATTATATGATATCCAAAATTCTCAACCTTATTCATCCGCTCGTTCCAACCGACAATCATTCCGGAATAATGGAAGAAGTCAATGAGCTTCACGCTCGAGTAATCAATTTGGAGAATATGGTGCAGAACGTACCAGCTTCAGCAACATCATCGGCACCAACAGTACTATCAATAACAGCGTCAGTACCATCAACAATCCATGCCTCAACATCTCATTCTGTACCTCGAGTATAATCATCGTTCTACGTATCGTTCTACATCGATTATCTTCGTTCTTCATGACGATTAAGTAATCTCTAAATGTTTTAGAGATTATGCATTCTAGTTCTAACAGTAAATCAAATGAGATTAATATCATATTAACTCATTAAATCCAAGATTACACCTGAAGAAAATATATATGTATATATGTTTTTATAAAGATTGTAATTAAAAATTCTTTCGTACAAACTGTTAATGGTGAAAATATTTTAACGGGTAGGTAATACCCGAGGAATATTTAGATTTCACATTAATAAGTTACACGGTACATTCTTCCAATCTAATTCAACAGTCATTTACTATACTACTTACATCCACAGATATACGTATCCGTTCACCGCAAAATAACCATTTTCATCCAATTTCATATTTGGATTTTGATTTATCAGAATCCAACAAGTGGCATAATGAAGAAAACATTGGACAAAATAAAATTTGTAGAAACAAACAAATTAACTATGGGAAATTTTGTTAAGAATCCACGCTAACTGTTCCTAGCTAATTGTTCCTAGCTAACTATTTAATTCCGTAATACATTTTATTTATTGCAATTTATTTATCGCAATTTAAATTCTCGCAATTTTATTTATCGTCATTTAATTTCTGTTAATTACTTTACACACTTGATTTATCGTCATTTATTTTCTGTTATTTATTTTACGCACTTTAAATATCGGGACACGTATACAAGGTTTTGACATATCATATCGACGCATCTATATACATTATTTGGAATCACCATAGACACTCTATATGCAGTAATGATCGAGTTCTCTATACAGGGTTGAGGTTGATTCTACAATAATATATATAGTTTGAGTTGTGATCGAGTCTGACACGAATACGGGTCACGATACGTATTAATTAATTCGAATATTATATATTAAATTATATATGAATTATTGAATTGCTAACTATTGACTATCAATCGAGGACTACCAACATTGGACAATTAAAATGAATTAAAATATTAATTATAACATATGAAACTAAACAAATCTTCAAGTTTGCCACTTGATTTCACCTTAAACCTCATTTGTATTTTGATGATTACAATCTGCATTTAAACCTTTCATGATTCTTGAAAACACCTCAATCGAGAGGATGAACCAACCGAACTTCATATATGGAAGGAAAAATTTATGCATATAGTTATGCACCTGAGAAATTCTCGACAATTGAGTAAAAGTTTAACACTGAGCCGCATAAGATCCTTTGGCATTTATTAGCAAAAATAACTTTGCGATCCCTTTCCAAATTAGCCAATTTTATCACAGCTTCAACAAATCAACTTCAACTTCCATTCGAATTAGCCTTATTATAACCTCGATATATAAGTTTGCCTGTCGTCATCGTTACCGAAGAACCGTTTATATTTCACCACATCATCAGTAAAAATTACCAGCAACTTCAATGAATTTGGACTTTCCGAAAAAAAAAAATCATTATATTCATTGAAACTCCATCTTGTATTCATCTATACCCTGTATCAATAATTGCCATACCAATTACCGGGAATCAACAATCAGTATTTCGAATCTCGTAGCATTTCTACATCAATAGTTATAGGTATACATATAACAATTATCTCCTAGAATTATGATCTTCAATTCTGAAATTTTGAAAAGCCACCCAGTTTACGAATCGATACTCTGAATGTTGAAAAAACTGAATGAAGCAGCAGAAACTATAGGCAACCGTAAACGACCTTAGTCGTCGGAAGTTTAATGATAAAGAATAATATGTTGGAAAAGCTCAGAAACGTTGGAACTGAAAAACGGATAGAGTTAACCATGAAGGAGACCAAGGACAAATACAAGGACCATACCCTATATTCAAAGAATCCAGATAATTCTGGATCCGTTGAAATCTTTAGAGAATATCTTGCTCTGAAGTCATGTTAAAATCTTACGAAAAAATCTTTCTCCATCAACCATCGAACTTAGAAATTCCAAAATATCATCATCAATATCTTCGATATTTCTGAGGATATTTTCATAAATATTCTCGTCCGAAATTATATACCTCTTCGTGCTTCCTGTGTATCATTATATTGGAAACATTCAATAGAAAATTTAGTACCGAAAAGCAGATTATGCGAAACTATGAAGGAAACCGTGGAAAAATCACAAAGAATAAGTTTGACTTCAAAGAATCCAAATGATTCAATGCCTGCTGAAGTCTTTAGCGAATATCTTGCTCCTTACTCTAAACCCTTGCGGACAATATTTTCCGTCATCCTCTGATCTTAGATATTCAAAGATATTATCGTATCTTTCATTTTAAATATCCTCGATATTTTTGAATATATTCTCATAACTATTCTTATCTGAAATCATTAATCTCTTCGTGCTATCAGTGTTACATCATATAGAAACTGTTAGTTCCTATATTCTGTAAACTTTCAAGCTTAAAATATGAATGTTATTGAAGTAATGTTGGGAACTGATGGATGAGTTAGTATAATATAATGACACTTGATCAACATGATTATAGTACAGTAAGTCATGCTGAGTTTCTAATGGAACGTGATGATTCACAGATCATAATGTCATCATGCGCCATGTTACATGACTCTTTCATTCTGCTTAACTTCTGAACATATCAAGAAAGTATATTCTTGATAGTTCTATTCTCAGTGATTCTGGTAATTTGACAAATCAAATCATGCTATTACGTTCTTTCTTGTTTAGAACATTAAGCTCATTCGAAACTCCACACATATGAATTCTGGACCGTTACTTGCAAAAAAAAAAAAAAAAAAAAAAAAAAAAAAAAACTCCGGAATAGAAATTGGGGTATAAATCGCAGCAAATAGGAGAGAGCATTAACTGTGGATGACAATCATTAGGGGAGACAGAAGCAGGGACATCGAAATATAATAAAAGATATGAAACCCAACAACCACTCAGAATTATAAACCATATATATCAATGCATATAGCAATATAAAGACACGGGAGGACTAGAAACACTATAAACTCAAGAGTATAATAGAAGTAAATAGATTCTTCTGGCGGTAGATGAAAGAGAAGAATGACAGATATGAAAGTTAAGAGTATATGAAGGATCAGAATGGAATGGAGCATATTGATAAATGTTTTAAAGTATGAGTTGATGAGAAAGAATAGAAGTTATGAGATATAGGAAATAAGGAAAAGAAGGGGGTGGATTTATAGTGAAATATCCGACAGAGCAATCGAAACAGATTATCGCATTTAATCAAAGAAGATCCTGATTTCCTTAATCGCCGAAGAACCAAATCTTATTACGGAGATTTTCTTTAAATCCCTTGAATTCTGGAAGTCAATCATAACTACGTCATCGGTTAAAGCAAATATACATTTACTCATTTCACTCTCTTACGATAACTTCACTTATACTCTTCGCGTAATCAAATTGTTTTATCTATATTACTCGATGATGATAAACTCTATTTATCAACTCATATTCATCATGAAAACCTTTTCATTGTTAGCCATGACGACCTCACTCAAATTTCGGGACGAAATTTCTTTAACGGGTAGGTACTGTAGTGACCCGGGAATTTCCGACCAAATTTAAATTTAATCTTTATATGTTTCGACACGATAAGCAAAGTCTGTATTGTTGAATCTCATACATTTTGAAGTGTTTTCATTTATACAATTGCCCTTTGACTGTGCCCAACGGTTCACGAACAATTGTTTGTAAACAAATAAGTATATATATATATATATATATATATATATATATATATATATATATATATATATATATAATGATAGTTATTACTTTCATTATTATGATTATATCAATACTAATAATATTTATATAATTAGTATTATTACTGTTATAATTATAATTAGTGAAACTCTAATAATTTTAGAATTATCAAAATAAAGATTTCAAATATAAATATTATTAGAAGAATGGTTAAAATTATAAATAAATTGTAATGTAAATATTATTAGTGTTATTATTATTACCATTACATTATTATAGAGTGTTATTACTATTATTTATAATATTAAGAAATATTATAATTATAATTATATTTAATGACTAATAAGACTAAATACATATATGTACCCAGATATATATATATATATATATATATATATATATATATATATATATATATATATATATATATATATATATATATATATATATATATATATATATATATAAACATATATATTTCGATACAGTATATATATATATATATATATATATATATATATATATAAATATATATACAAATATATATATAGAATTACAAGGTATATTATACTTGTCATGTTATTATTATTACATTTATTATTATTAAAATGTATTAGCATTAAGATTAGTATTATTATTATTTGTTATTAGATATTATTATTAAGAATTAAGAATTATCATTATTGTAAACTATTATTATTAATTAGATTATTATTATTATTATTATTATTATTATTATGTTTTTATTAATCTATCTATTTACTTAATAAAACGAATATATATATATATATATATATATATATATATATATATATATATATATATACATATATATATATATATATAAAAGGGGATTCAGTGCACGTAAACATCAAATTGTACTGGATATTGATTCTTGTCTCTGATTGAATATTAAACGAATCCAAAACATACAGATAAATCCAATTTCTGTTAGAAATCGCTTTCTCTTTTTATTTTTCTATTCCATTATCTGTACGACCTCTATTCTGCTATATGATTGAATCAATTCAGTGTAAACGAAACTAAAAGGAGTCCCATTATCAATCATCAATCACAAACCTTCTCAACAGCTTCCATTTAATCGAATTGAAACCTAAATACACAAGAACTCAGCCGCTACCCCTGTTCTTGAACTCAATAATCAAAAACACGATTTCATAGTTGTTTTTCAAAATGTAGTGATGCAGTTTCGTTAGGATTATCTTACTCAAGCTATCTGCAAAGTCACAGGTTCCAATTTCTCATAATGATTTCAAATTGTTGAGGTCAAAGTTGTTTTCAAAAAGTCAACACATATGTTCAACATAAAAATTCGTAATCCTGCTAATGTTTTAAATTAAATTGATAATTTATAAAGTTTCTAAACATGATTTAAAACCTCTTTCATGTTATAATTATAACTTAAAACGTACTAAAAATTCAAATGTAATTATGTGTTCATCGTGGTTTTTCAGGAGCTGTATAACAGCTTTTATATATTTTTTTTCTGTTAATTCAAAATAATACAAATGGTTACCTGTATTTTTGATTTTAAAATGTAAATAGATTTAATAACTCATCGATTATTTAATCTTGAATCCCTGATAGATTTTTAAAATGGGTTCGGGCCTATCAAGGGAGAAGAAGGGGAGTAGTTTAAGACGGGTTTTATATTTTTAGTTTGGGTTATATAACAGAAAAACAAAGTTAGACGGATGGTGTAAGGTGTTAGCGGGTTAGCAAGTGGTCACGGGTTCGAGTCCCATCTGCAACACTTCTTTTTACACAAGGCTTATAAAGGGTATACTTTGTTAATTTTATTTCTATTATTCTTATTATGATTATTGTTATTATTAATTATTATTATTAATACATGTATCATAATTATAATTATTATTATCAAGTATTGGTATCATTATTATTAGCATTATTATTAAGTGTGATGAATATCATTATTATTCTTATTATTATTAATTAGTATCATAGAATTTGTCATCTGAAAGTATTAGTTAACATTATTATTATGATTACAGTTATAATTAAGAATATTGTTAGGATTATAACTATTATTATTATCATTATTAAGTATTAGGGTACTATTAAAATTATTATTATTAACATAGGTATTGTGATTGTTATTATGATTACGATTATTATCATTATTATTTTGACGACAATACAAATTATTAATATTTTCATTAACATTAACATTAGTACTAGTATTATTTTTATTATTATTAGTATTACTATTACCATTAGTAGTATTATAATTATTGTTATATGTATCAAAATTAATATCATTATCATAAATATTGTATCTACTATTATTATTAGTATTATTATAAGTAGTAATTATGATATTATTATTATTATAACTTTAATATTATTATCATAAATATGTTTAATTATGATTATTATGAAGATAATACAAATTATTAGTATTTTTAGTATTAGTAACTTTTTGTAAATAATAGAATTGTTAGTATCAATATAAATATTATCTTATAAATTATTATGAGTATTATTAATATAATGATTAAAATCATTATCATAACTATCATTAAAAATAAAATTTAAATTTTTACAAGTATTGTTATTAATATCACCATTATTATTATTATTATTATTATTATTATTATTATTATTATTATTATTATATTATTAATATGATTATTATCAACATTATTATCTTTATTTGTAATATTAAGTATTACTAATATTAACATCTTACCATGACAAATATTATTTTACTATTATTATAAATACTAGTTTCAACAAACAATATATATATATATATATATATATATATATATATATATATATATATATATATATATATATATATATATATATATATATATATATATATATATATATGTATTGAATGAAAATATAAAAATGAAACTTATGAAAGATTAAAAAATAATAATTACATCACCAACAATATATATATATATATATATATATATATATATATATATATATATATATATATATATATATATATATATATATATATATATATATATATATATATATTTACTCAATTACAATCATATATTAATGAATATACAAATTATATAGGTTCGTGAATCCGAGGTAAATCCTACATTGTTCAGTTGTTCAATATAGTCAGATGTATTTTTACTACAAAATACATTTGGTGAGTTTCATTAATCCCTTTTTAAATGCTTTCGCAATATATATTTTGGGACTGAGAATACATGCGCTGCTTTTATAACTGTTTTACGAAATAGACACAAGTACTTAAAACTACATTCTATGGCTGGATTATTAAACAGAATTTGCCCCTTTTTATTAAGTCTGGTAATCTAAGAATTAGGGAACAGACACCCTAATTGACGCGAACTCTAAAGATAGATCTATCGGGCCCAACAAGCCCCATCCAAAGTACCGGATGCTTTAGTACTTCGAAATTTTTATCATGTCCGAAGGAGGATCCCGGAATGATGGGGATATTCTTATATGTATATTGTGAATGTCCGTTACCAGGTGTTCAATCCATATGAATGATATTTTGTCTCTATGCATGGGACGTATGTTTATGAGAAATGGAAATATGAAATCTTGTTGTCTATTAAAATGATGGAAATGATTATTTATGTTAAACTAATGAACTCACCAACCTTTTGGTTGACACTTGAAAGCATGTTTATTCTCAGGTATGAAAGAAGTCTTCCGCTGTGCAATTGCTCATTTTTAACGATATTACTTGGAGTCATTCATGACATATTTCAAAAGACGTTGCATTCGAGTCGTTGAGTTCATCAAGATTATTATTAAGTCAATTATAGTTAGATATATTATAAAATGGTATGCACGCTGTCAACTTTCGATGTAATGAAAGATTGTCTTTTCAAAAACGAATGCAATGTTTGTAAAATGTATCGTATAGAGGTCAAGTACCTCGCGATGTAATCAACTGTTGTGAATCGTTTATAATCGATATGGACTTCGTCCGGATGGATTAGGACGGGTCTTCACATTAATTACGTTACATATGTATATAAAATACACGTCTCAATAAAATATTGTAATGTAGACTTTTATGACAAGAAAAATAGCAATTGTGATAAAAATTGAAAGAAGGTTGTGGAAAAATAAATGTAGTTAATTTATTCTGACCAAGTTAAGTATATCAATATGTTTGTAAAAAAATGACAAGTTTTTTAGTCGGAATTTGTGGTTCCACGGGTTATTAAACTAAATGACTTTAACATTTACGTTCACTTAATACTTAAAACATATCATTAAAATATTTTATTAAAATAAACCCGTGAGTTCACGGGTCATTTCACTAGTTAGTTACTATAAGTACAATATTTTTTAATTATAAAATACTTAGGATTAATGACATTATCTAAGTGGCCTAGATTTTTTTCTTTTTATTCTTAATTTTGTCTTAACAAAGGAATTACCCTAATAATGACATCATCATTATAAGATTTTAATAGAAAGTATAGATATAGATAGATGTGTATACGTTCAATTAATATTCGGGGTTGGCAATTACTTTTAGCAAGTGATCGTTTACTTTATATTTTTTTCAAAAGAACGGATTGAAGGTAGTTATTGAAAATAAGTAGGAAAAAGAAAAGAAAAATAAATAATTAAATCAAAGAAAAAACTAACCTAGCTATTTGTCAAAATATATATCATGAACCAACGGAAATGATATTTTGTCCTGAGTGGAGCTTTAATGTAATACACTTTTTATCGATCTTTTTGAAAAAGTCCCTTGATTTTCAAAGTGTTTATATGCAATGTGTAGCTATTTTGGGACAAATAATTGAAACTTGTTGGATTAATATGTTCATTAAGTTAATTGACATGTTAAGTGGCTGTACGACCCGTTAAAGTTCATTAACCTTTTTTTTTCTTTCTAAAAATCGGAAAACTCATATAGAAACTGAGACGTTTTCAAAAAGAAAACAACATCATACGGGAGATACAAGAGAAAGAAACGGACTAGACCAGGGCTCGTACATAAAAAGCTAAATGAAACGAAAGAGAACTATCTATACCGAACCCCGACCGATACGACCACCCAAATCGAAGACAACGAACCTACCTAGATAAGGTTACATACCAAAAACCACAGTTCCCGGTTCCGACTAATAAACAGGAATAGACAAATTAAGGAACTCATACAAAATATACAAAACCAATAGAGAAGGGCAACTTAAGGCGTAACTTTTTTTCTTTTTTTTTTTGATATCATTGACTGTGTCTCGTCCTAACTTCTTTCCCGCCTGGTTCTCAAACCTAAAAGAAAGATATTCGAAGGATCGTTCCCGATAAGAGAAGCCGAAGGAAAATTGCCAACCCCACGATCATCCTTGTCGACCCCATTAGCATTCGCAAACATGCTTTGAATCGCACCTCCCCATTATCAAATCCTCTTCATTATCTTGCAACCCGAGCTTGGCTTAATTGGGTGTTTGACTTAAATGTTCATTAATTTAATTGGGTGTTTGACACACGAGTTTGTTGGAGTGTATACGAGTTTAAACTTTATTTTATTTTAAGTTTCAATTTTCAGCCTTGTTTGAAACAAAATTTTAAGAGCTTATAAAATACTAATAATTAACAACTTAATAAGTAGCTTATAAAAATAAGATAAAAGATTATGAAATAGGAAGTTACATACATATCTCTTATATAATTATTGTTAATGTTAATGATAATATTTGAGATAAACTCAAATATTGAAGATATACTTACGGAATGATTTATCTCCATTTTTAGGATAATTTCCTTATTATTTTGTGTTGCTAATTAAAAATAGTTTTAACACACTTCAGTATAATTTAGTAAATAAAATTACCAAGCGTAAAGTAATTTTCAACTTATTCGTTTATTGATGAATATTTCAAAGAATCACGGTCATCTTGTAGATAAAGAGATAACCGGTTGATATAAATTACACCTTGATAGCTTAGCACACTGAAAGCTTAAACAAGTTTTACAAACTCGTTAATTTAAATCTCACACCAGTTCGCACATTGACCTTGGTTCGCAGTTTCGCCCGGTCCACTCTCAACTGACGGGGTAACTCGATCGGGTTCTTTCTCTTGTTGACGGCGCCCTCAAATGTTAAAAATTTTGGACAATCTTTGAGAACTTTTAACGCTTCCTCATACAGAGATTTACGACACGTTTGTTCTTTAAATGTGTGTCTTGTACTTGCGATGATATCGGCATCGTTGTTCCCACTTTGTCAATATTTTTCAAGCTTTGTGTAATCTCCAATAAAAATCTTGATATCTTTCGACAATTATCTTCATTTCCAGAGATTCGATCGGCTCGACGTTTTTCGCGCACTTGCGAATTCTAAGTTTCTCGGATATAACCCCAAATGAATCTTTTGTTTGACCGGTTCCCAAATTTTCGGAGGATTGCATCCATATCCTAGCCAAAAGTGCACTTTCCTCATCCGACCACGCCACTTTTTTGCATCTCACTTTTTTTTCCCTTTTCCTTTAGGGTCACTTTCAACCAGTGTTGCAAAAAACCCGATTACTCGCCGATTAATCCATGATTAATCATTTTTAAGAGCAATCCGTTCCGATTTCTAAAAATCCGTTTAATTAAACGGTCAACGCCAATTGATGGGTCAAAATTTAATTTGGTAATTAAAGTCGGATAAAGTAAAAAATGATTAACATTTTAACATTAATTTAAACCATAACTTTATAGTTTTTGAGCAAAATGAATAATTTTAAACAATTATGTTAAAGTTTATTTTTATATTTATGGTTTATTTCTTTATTTACACATATAATTTTTAAAATTTAATATTTAAATGTATAAAGTACAATCCGATTAATCCCCGATAAATCCCCGAATCACCGATTAATCCTTCTAAAGTCCCGACTGATTAATCACCGAATAGCGAATTTTGCAACCTTGCTTTCAACTACTTCTTCAATATCTTCGGGTTGAAATGAGTGAAATAAGGCTTGTATTTATAGGTGGTGAGGAGGTGGTGGGGTGGTTTAGGCCGTGGGTATGAGGAGGGGACAAGGGGGACACCTTTTTGCTTTTTGATTAATGGTTGTCTAAAGTTGGTGCTTATGTTAGGATCCCATGCAACATTAAGGATAATGCTTAACAAAAATGCTAGTATGTTCCCTCTAATAAATGGGCATTTGTCTTTCATTAATATGGGTCACTAACTTATTTAAATTGGGCTAATTAAGTAGTCCACTAGCTAGTGTAGGGTGGACTAAAGTCCAACAAGGTAGAAAGTTCAACAAGACTAACTAGTGTGCTCTAGTAAATTACTAAGCGTAATTAAGCATCAAAAAACCCAAGTAATTGTTATTATAAAATAACAATTAGTATTTCGTAGTCGTAATATTCCGATTATGACAAAAGTTAAACGTGTACACAGTACGCAGTTCGTTCTAAACGTCAAGTGACACCAACGGTCATAAAGGCTTCCGGGGATCAAGTTAAGTAACCTACGTAATTAAAGGAAGATTTTAATATATAAACGAAAGTAATCCATATGTAGAAAGTTCCCAGAGTATAGTATAGCTCAGTACGCTCAATTACGCAGTTTCGTGAAAGCACAAAGCACAAAAGCAAGTCGGAAAAGTCGGGTCGTTACATTACCCACCTGTTAATGAAAATTTCGTCCCAAAATTTTAAGCTGAGGTAGACGGTAGAGTTGTGAAGAGGTGAGGATACTTCTGTTTCATCTGATCCTCTCGCTCCCAAGTAAACTCAGGTCCTTGTTTAGCATTCCATCGGACTCGGACGATAGGAATCTTGTTGCGTTTTAAGGTCTTGACCCCACGATCCATAATTTCGACAGGTTCTTCCACGAAATGGACTTTGTCGTCAATCGTAAGCTCCTCGAGAGGTATGATGAGTTCTGGTTCAGCAAGACATTTCTTCAGATTCGACACGTGAAAAGTGGGATGAACTGCGCTCAATTGAGTCGGAAGATCCATACGGTAAACAACGGGTCCAATACACTCCAAGACTTCAAAAGGACCAATATATCGCGGATTTAACTTCCCACGCTTTCCGAAATGGATTACACCTTTCCAAGGTGCGACTTTCAACATAACGGGGTCGCCGATTTGAAATTCGTGATCTCCATGTTTAAGGTCGGCATAGCTCTTCTGACGATCACGGGCCGTCTTGAGCCTCGTTTGAATTTGGACAATCTTCTCGGTGGTTTCATGGATGAGTTCGGGACCGGTGAGTTGTTTTTCACCTACTTCGGCCTAACAAATAGGAGAACGACACTTGCGGCCATACAACGCTTCGAAAGGTGCGTTATTAATACTCGAATGATAGCTGTTGTTGTAAGAAAATTCGGCTATAGGTAAATGCTTCTCCCAAGCTTTTCCGAAATCTATAACACAAGCACACAGCATGTCCTCTAACGTCTGAATCGTGCACTCGCTCTGTCCGTCGGTCTGCGGGTGATATGCGGTACTCATTTCGAGACGTGTTTCCAAGGCTTCTTGTAAAGAACGCCAAAATCTAGAAGCAAAACGGGTATCGCGATATGAGATAATCGATAAGGGTACACTGTGTCGAGATACAACTTTCTTTATGTATAATTGCGCCAGTTTCTCCATCGTATCAGTTTTCTTCATGGCTAGGAAGTGAGCAGATTTGGTAAGATGATCAATGATAACCCAGATGGTATCATAACCTCCTACCGTCTTCGGTAGCTTCATGATGAAATCCATTGTTATTCCTTCCCACTTCCATTGCGGGATTTCGGGTTGTTGGAGTAATCCAGACGGCTTCTGATGTTCGGCTTTGATCTTGGAACAAGTCAAACACTTTCCAACATAAGCTGCAACATCCCTTTTGAGGTTTGGCCACCAATATTGAACCTTGAGGTCGTGGTACATTATAACAACCCGAAAATTTCCGACTAAATTTAAACCTAACTTTTATATGATTCCGACAATTCACGAACAATTATTCGTAAATAATTATGCATTAGTATTAATTCGTTATGTTAATATTATTATTAATATCATTTTTAATAATATATCACTAGTCATTAATATCATTTGTATATATACATGTAAATTATTACATTATTAGCATTATTATTTTTATAGTTATTAATACCATTATTAATATTAATATTATTATAATAAGTAATAAAATTATGACTTCTATTATTAACATTAATATTATTTATTCATTATCATTATTAAAATAAGTATTACTATAAAAATATCATTTATTATTAATATTATTATTATATATAAATATCATTATTCTTGTTATTTATATATTAAAAGCATTATTATTATTATTATTATTATTATTATTATTATTATTATTATTATTATTATTATTATTATTATTATTATTATTATTATTATTATTATTATTAATACAATTATTACTATTATTATTAATATGATTATTAATATAATTATTATTAATATTAATATGATTATTAATATAATTATTATTAATTTGTATTATTATTAATATAATTATTAATTATTAATATTAATTAAAAAATAAAAAGTAACAAATACCTAAATTAGGTAATCCGTTTATTTTATTTTTATAACGTGATTAACTTTTAAATTTTTTATTTTATCGTGATACATATCTGATTTCCAATTAATCTGTTTATATTTTTTTTAATTATTATTTTCCTGATTGTGAAATATATTTTAATCCCTACTGGTTTCAGCTTTGTATTTAATCAAGCACTTCATGCTATAAATCAATCAATTCTCCATCATCCTTATCATTTATCAATTATTTAAATCAGAATCATTTATTTATTTAATTTTTTTTCGATAAACACCTCTGTTCTTGAACTCAATAATCAAAAGCTCGAATTTGAAACGTTTTTCAAAATGTGTTAATGCCATGTTGTTAGGATTACTCTAGTTGAGCTTCCTGAAAAGTTTCACATTCCAATTTCAACTATCGATTCCGAATTCATAAGTCAAAGTTAAATTTTTAAAAAGTCAAACGATTGTTCTTAATCAAATTCGAGTTCAATTTAAAGTTTCAGGTCAAATTGATGATTTCTAAAGTTACTGTAAATAATTTAGCACCTTTTTTATGTTAAAATCTTTATCTAAAACGATCTATAATTCATGATCAAGGTTTGAGTTTGTATATTTTTTTTCGAATACAGCAGTAGTTGTTCTTCGTCTTTTAATTTTTTTCTTTTGTGCGTCGAAATCACAATTATTAGATGTTTCTTGTTCAATTTAACATCCTAATTCAAATCGAAAACTGGTTGATATGTTAAATTGTTTTCCTGTCGAATTGGGTTGGAGAAGAAAAAGATGAAAAACAGAAAAACGAATAAATAAAAACTAGATAGGATTTAAATCAGAAAAAGCAAGGCAGAGCATTTGGTTAAGGGAGTGTTCGGGTTAGCGAGAGGTCACGGGTTCAAGCCCGGCTTGAGGCATTCTTTTTAAAAGGGGCTTATTTGAAGGTAGTTTGATTTTTATTATCATTATTATGTAATTATTATTATTAATTATTATTATTATTACTAATATTATTACCAATATTATGATTTTTATTAATATTGTTATAGTTAGTATTACAATTATTATTATTACTACTATCATATGTAGAATTATAAGTATTAGTATTATAATTATTAGTATTACTATTATTACTAAAATATGTATCATTATTATTATTATTATGAAAATAAAAGTTGTAATTATTTTTGTTAATATTAGTATTGGTATCATTTTATAAATATTAGTATTATTGATCTATTTATAATTAATACTATCACTATTATCATAATAAGTAATATTATTAATATTATCATAATTATAATCACAAGTAAGATTATTATTATTATTATTGTTATTACTAATATTATGTTCATAACTATCACCAGCAGAAAAATTATTATTTTAGTATTATTATTATCAAGATTATTGTTATTATTAAAATTTTCATTTATAATTAGTATCGTTATGAAAAGTATCATTATTACTAGAAATTGCCATTAGCAGTTTTATTAAAAATCTATAAATCTTAAAATTTCCATTTTATTAAAATTTACATTTTTATTATTATTATTATTAATATTACTATTATCATTTTTACTAACAAAATGACTAATGATAATTATTTTATTTTCAACTTCATTATTAAATCTAATTAATAGTATTATTATTGTTATTACAAAATAATACAACTCTTTATTCATTATCATTATTAATATCATTTTATCAAATAAATATTTATATATAAGAATATATATATATATATATATATATATATATATATATATATATAATAACTAAAATATATATAAACTTATTTGATTACGAGTATATGTGTTAATATATATTCTTGATATAGGTTCATGAATCTGAGGTCAAATCTACATCTTGTTCAATGCCATCATATGTATTTTTACTACAAAATACAGTATCGTGAGTTTCATTTGCTCCCTTTTTATCTATATTTTTGGGCTGAGAATACATGTACTATTTTTATAAATGATAGACACAAGTACAAACTATTATGCGACCAACATGAGTACTTTTATTGTGTTCATTTGAAACACACAAATCCCTGCTTTGTAATATCATTAATTGCTAGATGAATTAAAGTGACAAACGGAATTATTATAGATAGCGCTATTGGGAGTAACGTCCCGCACTGTTGACCTCAGGTCAATTGGTGGTATAATAATGATCTCGACAATTACATATGTATTGTTACGGGGTAAAATCGTTTAGTTTTGATATTATACGCTCATGGCATACTTTTGATATACATGATATATCGTCTTTTATTAAATCTTGTGATCTATTACTGAAAATAATTATTTATGACAAACCTATGAACTCACTCAACTTAGTGTTGACTTTTTAAAGCATGTTTATTCTCAGGTACTTAAATATTGCTTCCGCTGTATATCTGCTGCTTTGACGATGATTTCTTGCCATGTTTGGAGTCTTCATGCATTACTTATCGATTTATTTAAAAACATTTAATGCTTTAAATACAATGTAATCTATTTATCTTCCGCTGCTGATGTGTGCGAGGTGGTGTATAAAATACTATTAATTTTTACAAGGAAATACTATTAAATACGATACAATTTTACACAATATATTTATTTATTTATAGAATGGATATACCTAAACCTTCCTACAACATTTATAGGCAGTGTACCTAATCGTACAGTAGTGTAGTTATTAGTAAGTCATGTTCGTTACACAGGGATCTTTAACCAAGCTTAACGCTATATTTTTAACTTATAATTGTAAAAATACAAAAATATATATAAGTAGTATTATTATTATAAAAGGGGGTTTTTACCGTTTAATAACCGGTTTGTCGATTTTAAAACTTTAGCCGCAGTTAAAATGTAATGTAAAATATTAAAAATAAATATAACTTAATTTTAAGCGTAAAGTAAATAACGATAATGAAATTGCGATAAATAAAAGTGCGATAAAATTGTGATAATTAAAGAGTACGATAATTAAAAGTGCAATTAAATAAAATGACAGTAAATAAAAGTGCGATAATTAAAAGTGCAATTAAATATGAAATAAAGGAATTATGCTTATTTAAACTTTGTAATCATGATGTTTGACGTGTTGTTTTTAGTTTATTCCTATGGGTTAATTGTCCTTTGTCCTGGATTATTTGATATGTCCATACAGATTTGTTCATAATAGTCCATCAGTCATAATCATAAAGTGCGGAAGTCTTCGTCAAATTATTCTTATTCCCGAAGTCAAATATTCCAACTAATTGGGGATTCGAATTGTAACAAGGTCTTAATACTTTGTTTAATGAATACACCAGGTTATCGACTGCGTGTAAACCAAGGTTTTACTACTTTGTTAACAATTACACCAATTACCCTTGAATGTAATCCACCCCTGTTTCAACAAGTCTATTAACTATTAATCCAGTTCCGTGTCCGGTAAAATGAACAATTATTGGTATTTATAGATATCCCGCCCACCGTACCCAGTCAAGCGTATGTGGTTATATATAAATACGTCAAATTATAAGTCTATATATTAAATTAACGAGGTATCTTTTAGTTAATATAAAACCCATTAATAGCCCATAGTCTAATTTCTACAAGTGTCGTTCTTTTGTCCAAACCCCAATTATGGTACAAAACCCAATTACCCAATTTTAGTATTTAGCCCAACATCATGATTACTTCGGCATTAAATAAGCATAATAATAACTTAGCTATGAGACATTAATTTAAAAAGGTTGAACATAACTTACAATGATTAATAATAGCGTGGCATTACACGGACAGAATTTCGACTTACACCCTTACAACATTCGCTAACATACCCTTATTATTAGAATTAAAATTAAAATTAAAATTAAAATTAATATATATATATATATATATATATATATATATATATATATATATATATATATATATATATATATATATATATTACGAGTGAGTAAGAAGAAAGAAAAAGATGGATATATGATCAATAAAAACCGCGAATTTATAGGCATGTGGCCAGCCACCTACTACCATGCGATCGCATGGATTTAACACTTCCAGGCCATGCGATCGCATGGCCTGCTTTTCCAGCTCACAGGTCTTTGCTTTTTTATTTGCCGACGTTTTAATAAATAAATATAATATATAAATAATTTTAAGAATTATTTAAATATTATATTATATTTATGTGCATAGTTGACTTGTAATTTTTAGTCCGTTGCGTCGAGCGTTGAGAGTTGACTCTGGTCCCGGTTCCGGATTTTCGAACGTCCTTGCGTACAATTTAATATCTTGTATTTTGCGTTTCGTGTCTTGTACTCTTGTAATTTTGAGATGTTTCTCACCAATAATTTGAACCACTTTGATTGTATTTTGTACTTTTGAGCTTTTTGGTCGTTTGCGTCTTCAATTCGTTGAATCTGTCTTTTGTCTTCACCTTTTATTATTTAAACGAATATTACTTGTAAATAGAATAATTGCAACTAAAAGCTTGTCTTTCTTGAGGGATAATGCTATGAAATATATGTTCATTTTTAGCATTATCAAATATTCCCACACTTGAGCGTTGCTTGTCCTCAAGCAATATAGTCTTGAAATAAAAATACTAGAATCATTTCTTTATTCTTCACACTTTGTACATCAGTGATTTTTATACGGCGGTATAAACAATGATAGTAACGTTGTGGTTTACAGTCCCACATGACTATGAAAATTTAGATCCTTAAGGAAATTGGATCTTTATGAAAACATTTGATCTTTTTGAAAATTAAATCTAGCTTTTACCCTAGATAAGTTTTCCGGAATAACCCTTCACCGGCGTTTGCAAATTGTTTTTGTTGTGGGTTTCATATTTGAAAATTTTAGCTCAAAACTTGCAGTTTTGTGTCACCCACTTGCTAACCTTGTATTGGGAAAGCAACATGTCCAGTATACTTGCTCCGTATGTTACCTTTCGGTAAACTACCGTCCGGTTGTAAAGGAAAGCGTTGAACAAACAACTGTTAAGGCATTGTCCCCTGACATGCTTTTAATTATAGTCTATAACGTGTAGGATGCAATTACTATCCTTTGTAGGAGCAATAGTAAAGCTCACCCTATAATTTTTCGGTCTGGCACAAGGTCCTGTCTTCGACCATGCTATGCAACCACCGTTCTTAAGGTTGACACCCGATTTGGTTCAGGTGACCTAATGAATTCCAGGTGAATTTCTAGGATTTTATGTTCAATGGTAATGAACGCATTGAAAATAGGGTTTTCAAAAAACAAATCGGTTTGTAATTTTGATCAAAATATTTTCTCGTTCAAGCTCGAGTTTAGATATCATCGAATTCCATGAGTTTGTAATTCTCAATCTTTAAGGTCAATCTTTAGGATTGAGTAATATCAGGCTTAAAAGCTGATTTTTGATCTTTTAAGGAGATTATCCTTTCTGGGGATCTGATTCATTAGTCTTATCAAGCTAATTTGCACGGCGTCCTCCTCATTTTACGAGACAGATCCTCTCATAGTTAGGATAAGTCTGACCACTTAGCGACCCTGTTTGATGCTGAGGTCCGTGGATTTCCAGCTAATTTTTGAGAAAACTTTTCAAGATTTTTCGTAGACTCTACAACTGGTCTGGACGACAACTTCCTGACCTAAATCAACAAGCACGTTTCTTTTTCGGAAGACTTTACTTCCTTTTAATGATGGAATTGATTCATCGTGTAGATCCATCTTTCTTTCAAATATATTATAAGAAATTGGGTAAAACGGTTAATTTTGTCCAAAACAAAAGTATCCTCAGTTATTTGTACAAAAATATGTGATATATGTTCAAAATAACTTGGTAAATTTTTCCCACACTTGGCTTTTATTTTCCTTTCTTTGCCTTTTTATTGTCCTCTATTCCATTTTAAATGAATTCTAACATTTTGGGTTGTTTCTCAATTTATGTCCTTTCCGAGGTAACAATAATTTCGGTGTTAACACCTAGTTTTATCGTTCATAAATATGTATAAACATGATTTTGAATTCATTTAATTGAAAATTTTGAAAATTTTACTAGAATTGGGTAGTTAGTATATAAGACTAGGGCTGTTCTTTATTATCAGAGAGCACTAGATTCTAATACAACTACTGCGTTACTAGTATTTTTAATGGTAACCAAGTGTATAAGTTAAAATATTTAAAAATCCGAAAGAATTTAACCCCTTCCCACACTTAAGATCTTGCAATGCCCTCATTTGTAAGAAATCAGTAACAATTTAAATTATTGAGGGTGATTAGCGTAGAAAAATGATTAAATTTTACCAAAGTTTCCAAACATATTGGCGTTTGTTTGTTGAATGATAAATGGTGCACATCATTTGTTCATTCTGTCTTGTTGTTACATCACATTTGTTTTTTTTTTTGTCGTCAAAATTAGTAGCTTTTGCTGAACTTAATGCCAGTCTTTGAAAATGCGCTGTTTTACCCTGTTGTGTACAATTGACAATATACATACATACAAATATAAACATGCATGGTAAATTTGAAATGGGACTTTAAATCCCACTTTCAAATCGAATATGAAATATTAGTATCAAATAATAAAAATATTAAACAATACATTAATGTATCACAATATCATATGTTTAAACATAAATAAATAAAAATAATAAAAAATAAAAATCATAGAAATCACCAACTGGAACTATATCAATCTGGATAGGGGTTCCAGTTTATGTTGTCGTCCGGGTTCCATGGTTGGTGCTGGTAGGCCTGGTTAGGGTTGTAGAGAGTATATTGTGGTCTCATCTCGGGCTGGTGTGGAGGATAGTAAGCGGGTCGGGTCGGAACGTAGTGATCCTGAGGTGACAGCCGGCTCATAATCTGACGCTGATGATAGTCCCATCTATCATGCTGTCTTTGCCTGGAATGCTGGTAATCATTCCGGGCTTGCCACTACTCCATCCGACTAAATCTCTCCCCGTTTGTCATATCTACCTCATCTACACGCTGGTAGACGTCCGTCATAGCCTCCCTAATGACATCCCTAATGTCATCCGCTTCCTCCATTTCCTCATCTGAAACTCTCTCTACCTGAGGATGACTACCTTCATAGGGTACTGGCTGGTTGTGTCTGCTCTTCAATACCTTAGCACCCTGATAGACCTTCAATCCTAAAGGCTCAACCTATTCCCTACATTCCAAAAGTGGACCCCCTTGGTCCCTATCTACACCTAAATACTCTCCAATGAGAGTAACAAAAATACCTCCTCCTATTATCCTCCCTTCCTGTATTCCTTCCACCATCTTTGACAAATAAAAACCAACACAGTAGGGGATATTAACAAAACTTCTTGGGTCACGAATACACTTTAGGTAAAATAAATCATGTAAGGTCATTTTCTTCTTGTTGTGACCTCTCTGTGTAATCGAGTTAGCCAGAAATCTATGAATTATACGAAGTTCGGCTTTGTTAATATGTAAGTAGGAGTGTTTTCCTCCCAGTGTAAAAACATTATAGTTTGACATACGCCTCCAGACGTCGTTCGCGTCAAAATTCCTATCTACCCTTTCACCACGATAAATCAAATTCATACAATCGGGTAGTAGTAATTCACCAGGAGTATATATCTGTAAAGCCCTAGCCATGTCCAGCATGAACATCCTGTACATCCTACGGCCAAGTATAAATCTAAGAAAACTTTTATCATCTAATCTATCTACATCTGCATTTAACGCTATAGTACTCATAAGCTCAATACACCATTCCTTATATACAGGTCTACCAATGGTGAATAGACGTTCCCAATCATGAAAAGAAGAACTGTCATACCTTTGGATCAGATGCTCCCTAACTGAGTTAGCTAGTTGGACCCTTTCCAAAGGATCCCAATCGATTACCCTTGGCACTTCTACATTTTTCGGTAGCAGTTTGAATTTGTTACTTTGATATGCCGGGTAATCCCTCCAGCTTCTATGAAATCTCAGATTAGGATGCAACGTGTGTTCAGGAATTGTTGGGTATTCTACTGGTGGATGTATCGGAAATACTGTGAAGGCATCAACAAATTGTAGCAGATCATAATAAGGTACGTGTTGATCAGGCTGTTGTTGTGGTTCCTGTTGTTGTTCCGGTTCAGGCTCGTATTGCGGCTCATATTCTGGTTCAGGTTCTGGTTCTGGTTATGGTTGTCTAGATGATGATGATGAACCTCCAGTTTCAGTATTAGTAAATCTCTGCAAAACACATTAAACACGAATTTTGTGCATCCAAATATGCATTAGTGTTAGCAAAATAACAAATTAACATAATTACAATAATATGTTAAATCAAAATTAAACTTATACACATTTTCACAATTTTAACAATTCTACACTTTTTCAAATAAGCATATATGAAAATGTATACAAAGTTCATAAGCATTTAACTCAAATAACATGTCAAAATAGTCATTACTAGCAATTAAACAAGTCTCAAATGACAATTATATCAAATTAATCAAGTTCATGAATTTTAGACTTAAAAAGTCCACTTTAATCTTCAAAAATCATGTTTAGGATCAAAGTTTGGATCATTTAGCTACCTAAACATGTTACACTACTTAATTTAGCAATAATTCATGACAAAAATCGTCCATAACCTGTTTATATCAAAAAGTCCCAAATTGCTCAAGAACACAAACCCTAGATTTCTAAAAATTTTGAAGTTTTTGGCTTCAAATCATGTTAAATAGCATCAATCTAGGTTATACATGCATAATATACTAACAATTTAACACTAATTACACTAGAAATTAACAAAACCAAATTAGGAAAAATATAGCTCAAGAACACTTAAATCGGTTTAGGGATGAAATTATTACCCTTTTTGATTAACTTCTTATCAAATTCATGTTTAGAGCGGATTGTAGCGAGAAATTTGGTGAAAATTGAGAGGTTTTGGGGTGTATGTTCGTGAATATGTGTGTGTGTTGTGTGTTGTGCAGAACTCGACTGAGTTTTTGTTTCTGGCCAATTTTCCAGCTCCATGCGATCGCATGGCTTCATAGGCCAAACTCCATGCGATCGCATGGAGTCCGGGTACAGTATTTTTTTTTTATTTTATAAAAACCTTACACTTTTTTTTAAAACATATAATTAAATTAAATTTTAAAAATTTGTTTCTTTTTAGAATGAGGGCGTTTCGAAACGATGTCCTAGTCCGTCCCTCGACAAAATTTTAAAATTTGTCAATTCAAAGCGCGGTTTTAAAAGTAAAGATTTTTGAGTTTTTTTAATGTTTTTGGCATACTTTAATTTAATAAGATTAAAAATAATGATAATAAAAGTTCTCGTCCCTCCCTTGGGTAGAGCAATTTCGGTTCAACGACCTAGTTTTCAACTCACGACGAATTTTAAAAATCATATTTTTAACTTAGCGAAATAAAGTAAAATTTTTTTTTAAATTCACATCAAATTTAAATGCATAAAATTAAAAATTCATATTATTAAAATTTTAAAAATTCACACCAAATTTATATTATATTTTTGTTTTTATACATACAAACTTATATTAAAAACATAAAATTTTCAAATATTTACAAACTTAAATATATTGATTTTAAAAAGTTTACAATATTATTTAAATATTAATTTTAAAAACAAAGTAAAAATAAAAATCTTTTTGGTCTTTTATCCCACTTTAATCAATCAAATATTATCAAAAATATACGCCCCTCTTTTCGGTAAAGTAATTTCGGTTATATTATCTAGTTTTACTCCTGACGAATTTTTGAAATATTTTGGTTTGATTGATTAAAGATATTTATACCTTAAGAATAAACTGTAAATTTCGCAGTGATGTAATAAATTTTTGTATGATATCAATAATTTCGGTCACGCATACCTAATTTTATTGAATACCAATTTAATACTTTATAGTGAACGATTCAGCGTTTATTATCAAAAGGTTAAAAACAATAAAATAAAAATAAAAACTGTACATACTTACCTGTGAAATAGAATTCTCAGTGACCTGCTTTAGCCCACTCATAAGATAGTCGGACTAATTGGTTTTCCATAGCTACATAGGCATAACCTCGAGCATTCAACGATTTTTCTTCGAAACATATGAACGGTCCTTCTCTGCATAAAGTAACGAACTCGGTATTGGAATATGTCAGATTCGTCGAGCATTTTCCTTCGTGTGACCATTTTCCGCATTTGTGACATCTTTCAAGGTGTCGTGCTCTTCTTTTCGCTGCGGATTTTGATTTTCCTTTACCAAAATGTAACTTATTATGTTCGTACCTGAGTTCTTTTCTTACTTCGTCCAATTTGGCTCTTATTACTGATACCAGGTCACTCGGGAGTGTGTCATTATTACGTTTAGTGATCAAAGCGTGTAGCATTAGACCATGGTTCAGTTCACAGGAATTCTTCATCTCGTAAAACCTAAAAAAATAAAAATTCAGAATGAGGGGAGAAGAATAGTTCTTTAGGGTCTGCTAGGGAAAGATCATTCGGATTCCATTATCGAGAACTACACGAAAACAGAATATCTAATTCTAACAGAAATACATATTACCCTAAAAAGATTCGAACCTCCCCACACTTAGTTAGCTGTGGTGTTGAAATTGTGATTAACTTCATTGTCAACTTCCATCGGATCATGTACGTAATGTTTAACTCTGTGACCATTAACTTTAAATTCAATCCCATTTGAATTTATTAACTCTATTGTTCCGTATGGGAAAACTCTTTTGACTATAAATGGTCCAGACCATCTTGATTTCAATTTTCCAGGAAATAGCTTGAATCGTGAATTGAAAAGAAGAACTATATCTCCTTCTTTAAATTCTTTTGAACTTCTGATTCTTTTATCATGCCATTTCTTCGTTCTTTCTTTATAGATTAACGAATTTTTGTATGCTTCATGTCTCAATTCTTCTAATTCGTTTAGTTGACTTAATCGTAGACGTCCGGCTTCATGTAAATAAAGATTACATGTCTTCAAAGCCCAAAATGCTTTGTGTTCAATTTCTACTGGAAGATGACATGCATTTTCGTAAACGAGTTTAAAAGGTGTGGTTTCAATTGGAGTTTTGTAGGCTGTTCTAAAAGCCCAGAGTGCATCCTCCAATCTCATGGACCATTCCTTCGGATTTGATCCTACGGTTTTTTCTAGAATACGTTTTAAAGCTCGGTTGGTATTTTCAACTTGTCCACTTGTTTGTGGATGATAAGCAGTGGAGTTACTCCATATCTTTTGAGAACTTTCTCAAGTTGATTATTACAAAAATGAGTACCCCGATCACTTATTAAAGCTTTCGGTATTCCGAACCTTGCAAAAAGACGTTTTAAAAAGTTGACTACAACTCGTGCATCATTAGTCGGGAGAGCTTGTGCTTCCGCCCATTTAGATACATAATCAATGGCAACGAGAATGTAGAGATTATTATGAGATTTTGGAAATGGACCCATAAAGTCAATACCCTAAACGTCAAATACTTCACATACTTGAATGACATTTTGTGGCATTTCATCACGTTGACTTATTTTTCCGGCCCTTTGACAAGCATCACAGGATTTGCAAAGAAGGTGTGCGTCTTTGAAAATTGTAGACCAATAGAATCCAGCATCGTAAACTTTTCTTGCTGTGAGTTGAGGCCCATAATGCCCTCCTGTTGATCCTGTGTGACAATGGTTTAAGATTTTACTAGCTTCATCTCCGAATACACATCGGCGTATTATTCCATCGGGACAACTTTTAAACAAATGTGGATCTTCCCAGAAATAGTGTTTTATATCACTAAAGAATTTCTTTCATTTTTGGTACGACAATCCTTTTTCAAGGAATCCACATACTAAGTAGTTTGCATAGTCTGCAAACTATGGAATTTCATTATAATCTATCTTCAATAGATATTCATCAGGAAAGTTGTCTTGTATGGCCGATTCATTTAGAACTTCTAATTTAGGATTTTCAAGACGAGAAAGATGATCAGCGACGAGATTTTCTGCTCCCTTTTTAACTCGGATTTCAATATCGAACTCTTGTAAGAGTAAGATCCAACGAATTAATCTTGGTTTGGCATCTTGTTTTGAAAATAGGTATCTAAGAGCAGAATGTTCGGTATAGACCACCGTTTTAGCTAGAACGATATATGAACGAAATTTGTTAAAAGCAAAGACAATAGCAAGGAGTTCTTTTTCAGTAGTTGTGTGATTCGTTTGTGCTCCTTGTAACGTCTTACTAGCGTAATAAATAGGTTGAAATCGTTTTTCAATCCTTTGTCCTAAAATGGCTCCCATTGCAAAATCACTTGCATCGCACATAAGTTCAAATGGTAGATTCCAATTTGGAGTTATCATGATCGGTGCATTAGCGAGTTTCTCTTTAAGAATATTAAAAGATTTGATGCATTCATCTGAAAAGATGAATGGAGCATCCTTTTCTAGGAGTTTATTCATAGGAGTGGCAATTTTAGAAAAATCTTTTATGAAACGTCGGTAAAAACCGGCATGCCCTAGAAAACTCCTAACTCCTCTAACATTGGTGGGATGTGGAAGTTTAGCAATTATATCTACTTTAGCTCTATCCACTTCAATTTCTTCCTTTGAAATTTTATGACCAAGAATGATGCCTTCTTTAACCATGAAATGGCATTTCTCCCAATTAAGTACTAGATTTGATTGTTCGCATCTAATAAGCATTCGTTCAAGATTAACTAGACATGTTTCAAAAGTATCACCGAAGACTGAAAAGTCATCCATGAAAACTTCCATGCATTCTTCTATCATATCGTGAAAAATCGGCATAATGCACCTTTGAAAGGTTGCAGGGGCGTTGCAAAGTCCAAATGGCATGCGTTTGTAAGCAAAAGTACCATAAGGGCACGTGAATGTGGTTTTCTCTTGGTCCTCGGGTGCGATTGGAATTTGAAAATATCCGAAAAAACCATCAAGAAAACAATAGTAACTATTTCTGGCTAATCTTTCCAACATTTGATCAATAAAAGGTAAGGGAAAGTGATCTTTTCTGGTGGCATCATTTAATTTTCTATAATCAATACAAATACGCCATCCTGTTACAGTCCTAGTAGGTATAAGCTCATTTTTCTCATTTGTGATGACAGTCATGCCACCCTTCTTAGGTACGCATTGAACTGGGCTTACCCATGGACTATCAGAAATTGGATAAATTAAACCTGCATCAAGCAGTTTAATAATTTATTTCTTAACAACATCTTGCATATTCGGATTTAGTCTTCGTTGGCGTTGCACATATGTTTTATGACCTTCTTCCATAAGGATTTTATGTGTGCAATACGAAGGACTTATTCCTTTAATATCATGAATTTTCCATGCAATAGCTGGTTTATGAGCTTTTAGCACAGAAATGAGTTGAGATTTTTCATTTTCAGTAAGAGAAGACGATATTATTATAGGTAATTCAGATTCACCATGTAAATAAGCATATTCCAAATGGTTTGGAAGTGGCTTTAACTCTAATGTCGGTGGTTCTTCTATCGATGATTTATATCGATATCTGTCTTCTTCTTTTAGCATTTGAATTTCTTCTGTTGTTGGTTCATATCCATTAGCCATAAGTGTAGCTAACATTTCAGTTTCATCAATTGGTTCAGTTCCTTATCCTAAAGAACATTCTCCTGTTCCTTGTAATTCTGGAAATTCTTCTAACAATTCTGCATGTGAATCTATAGTTTGAATATAACAACATGTATCATCTGCAGATTGCGGTTTTTGCATTGCTCTATCAACAGAAAAGGTAACACTCTCGTCCTCTATACTTAGGGTCAATTTCTTACCAAACACGTCTATTATTGCTTTAGCCGTGTTTAAGAATGGTCTTCCTAATATGATTGGAACTCGAGAATCTTCTTCCATGTCCAGAATAACAAAATCTACTGGAAATACTAAAGTACCAACTTTAACTAGCATGTTCTCCATTATCCCTCTAGGATATTTTACTGATCTATCTGCTAGTTGTATACTTATTCGTGTTGGTTTCAATTCTCCAAGGTCTAGTTTAGCGTATAGTGAATACGACATTAAATTTATACTAGCACCTAAGTCTTCCAATGCTTCTATTAAACTAAGACTACCCAGAAAACATGAAATTGTGAAACTTCCTGGATCAGATAATTTTTCTGGTATCTTATTCAACAGCACTGCAGAACAATTAGCATTCATAGTAACAGCCGAGAGTTCTTCCATTTTCTTTCTATTTGTGATTAGATCTTTCAGAAATTTAGCATATCTAGGCATTCCTGAAATCATATCAATGAAAGGAAGATTTACATTTATTTGTTTAAACATATCCAAGAATTTGGATTGCTCGGCTTCAAGTCTTTCTTTTCTCATTTTACTTGGGTAAGGAAGTGGTGGTTGGTATGGTTTAACATAAGGTTTAGCCTTAACTGTGTTATCTTCATTAACCTTTTCAACTATCGGTTCTGTTTCCTTATCTTTCTCAGATTGTGGTTCTTGTGGAGTAGGAATAGTTTCATCAGAAATTACAGGCATTTCAGGTGGTTTAAGTGTAATACCACTTCTTGTGGTAATGACTTTAGCTATTTCATTCCGGGGGTTAGCATTAGTATCACTAGGTAGACTTCCCGGTTTTTTTTCACCTATCAACCTTGCTAGGTTACTCACTTCTTGTTCCAAATTTTGAATAGAAGCTTGTTGATTTCTAAATGCTTGAGCATTTTGTTCATTGGTTTGTTTCTGAGATGTAAAAAACTGAGTTTGAGATTCAACTAGCTTCGACATCATATCTTCTAAATTTGGCTTTTTATCATCGGTTTGTGGTGGTTTGTTTTGAAAAATAGGTCTTTGCTGATTGTAAGTATTATTGGATACTTGTTGATTACTAGGACCTTGTTGGTTGTTGTATGGAATATTTCGGTTATAATTCTGGTTTTGATTGTATATTGGTCTTGGCGGTTGATAATTATTCTGATAATTATTTCCAGGCCTTTGGTTTATGTATGAAACATTCTCTCTTTGTTCCATTGTTAGTTCAATACTGAGACAATCTTTTGTTAAATGTGGTCCTCCACACTGCTCACAACTAATTCGTATTGAGTGAATATCTTTAGTCATCTTTTCCATTCATCTCTCAACAGCATCTATCTTTGCGGAAATGGAATCGAAGTCATGGCTAGAATCGGCTCTACCTGCTTTAGATGATCTAACGATATCTTTTTCTTGGTGCCACTCATGTGAGTGGGAAGCAGTGTTATCAATAATTTTGTAAGCGTCAGTTGCGGTTTTCTTCATAATGGAACCACCAGCTGCTATATCTATGTCTTTTCTTGTAGTGATGTCGCATCCTTGGTAGAATATTTGTACTATTTGACAAGTGTCTAAACCATGTTGCGGACATCCTCTCAATAACTTTCTAAATCTTGTCCACGCTTCATATAGAGTTTCATTTGGCTTTTGTGTGAACGTAACAATTTCTCCTTGAAGTCTTACGGCTTTAGATGCCGGAAAGAATTGTTTAAGAAAATTTTCAACTAAAACGTCCCATGTATCAATCGCCCCTTCAGGTAACGATTCTAACCAATCTTTGGCTTCTCCCTTTAAAGTCTAGGGAAATAACATGAGATATATCTGTTCATCCTCCACTTCTCAGAATTTAAATAGTATACAGATCCTATTAAATGTACGAAGATGTTCATTTGGATCTTCCTTCGGCGCACCACTAAATTGGCATTGATTAGTCACCATGTGTAGAATTTGTCCTTTGATTTCATAATCTGGCGCATTAATGTCTGGTTGTGTAATTGCGTGACCTTGGCCAGTGCGTTTAGCTCTCATTCGGTCTTCCATACTTAGAGGTTCCAGATTTTTCATGATTGAATTTGTTGAATCTAAATCAGTAAGGGATTCTGATTTAATGGTTGGTTCCTCGACAATCTATGTTTGAATGATTGGTGGTTCCGGAGGAAAGATTAGTGGTTCAGGATCTATGAATTGTCCCTGAATATTCTCCGGATTCTCAATTGTGAGGTCGGGTTCAAAAAATGGATTATCGGAAATTTGAATTGGAGTACTTGGTTGACTGGATGACGATTCTAAAGAAAAATCAACGGCGACAATATTTGCTAGATGTCTTGATCGAGTTACAGGTGGTGAACGCTTTGCTCGGTGCATTCACTGAATATCCTATTAGTTATAAAATATAAAAATTATATAAGTTATCAAATTAATAGACTTTTCTGCTTTTGCCCACGTTTCGAATAGCCAATAGATGCAGCAGGGAGCCAGAACCCTTTAAATTGGAAGCTCACAACTCAGCCACTAACAAATCCAACTATTACTACGAAGCAAAAAATTTGGATGTCTATCAATTTAACCACTTAAAATAATTTTTTGTTGAAATTTAAAGAAATTAGAGAGAAGAAATAGAAAAAAATCTAAGTCCTAAAAACTAGAGCGGCGAAAAATAAGAAAGAAAAAGAGCGCGTCGAAAAACGTCGAAAAAAAAAATTAAAGCTTAGAGAAATACTATATCCCTAAAATGGCAATAACTTAAAAAGGTACTAAAAACTTAAAACGGCGTCGCAAAATTCTAAAGCACCTAAATCTTAGTCTAAAGAAAAAGCACTTAAGGGATTTTACGGCAAAACCTAAAAATCTAGAAATAAAAATAACTACGGCAAAAACTATGTCTTAAAACTAAATACGAGCGAAAAATACAAATATTACGCTAAAACAAATAAAAAGATACAAAATATAAAAATATACTTAAAGTTGTAAAAATACAATTTTTATAAAAATATTATTTTTATATTATTTATTTTATAAAACTATTAATTTTATAATTTATTAAAACTAATTAAACTAAATAATACAAATTAATTAAAAACTAAACTAAATAATAAATAAATGAAAACCTAATTAGTGTTTTATTAATAATAATAATAATAATTATTATTATTAACCCTAATCTGGTCGCCTGAGGTATCAGACAGGTCAAATCAAGCCATGCGATCGCATGGTTTGATAGTTAAATTTCCATGCGGTCGTATATGGTAGATTTTTGGGCCAGGATATTGGGCTTCAACAGTGATCGGGCCGAGTGACTTATATTTTTTTTCTTTTCTGTTTTATATATTTATAAAAAGTATTTATATAAATTAAATAAAACTTATATTTTTACAAACTAAAAATAGAAATAGAAATATTTTATATTTTTAAACAACTCTTAAATATATATATATATATATATATATATATATATATATATATATATATATATATATATATATATATATATATATATATATATATATATATATATATTTTGTTTTTCTTTTTATATTTTTGTTTATATTTTTTTTTTATATTTTTAAAAATGTATATTTTTAATTAAAACTTAATAAAACTCTAATAAAATCTTTTTTTATAGCGTTTTGCTTCCGGCGTTTATGTTGTTCTCAGGCAGCGGCGCCAAAAATACTTGATGTGTGCGAGGTGGTGTATAAAATACTATTAATTTTTACAAGAAAATACTATTAAATACGATACAATTTTACATAAGATATTTATTTATTTATTTATAGAATGGATATACCTAAACCTTGCTACAACACTTATTGGCAGTGTACCTAATCGTACAGTAGTGTAGTTTTTAATAAGTCCGGTTCATTCCACAGGGATCTTTAACCAAGCTTAACGCTATATTTTTAACTTATAATTGTAAAAATACAAAAATATATATAAGTAGTATTATTATTATAAAAGGGGGTTTTTACCGTTTAATGACCGGTTTTTCGATTTTAAAACTTTAGCCGCAGTTAAAACGTAATGTAAAATATTAAAAATAAATATAACTTAATTTTAAGCGTAAAATAAAAGTACGATAAAATTGCGATAATTAAAGAGTACGATAATTAAAAGTGCAATTAAATAAAATGACAGTAAATAAAAGTGCGATAATTAAAAGTGCAATTAAATATGAAATAAAGGAATTATGCTTATTTAAACGTCCGTAATCATGATGTTTGACGTGTTGTTTTTAGTTTATTCCTATGGGTTAATTGTCCTTTGTCCTGGATTATTTGATATGTCCATACAGATTTGTCCATAATAGTCCATCAGTCATAATCATAAAGTGCGGAAGTCTTCGTCAAATTATTCTTATTCCCGAAGTCAAATATTCCAACTAATTGGGGATTCGAATTGTAACAAGGTCTTAATACTTTGTTTAATGAATACACCAGGTTATCGACTGCGTGTAAACCAAGGTTTTACTACTTTGTTAACAATTACACCAATTACCCTTGAATGTAATCCACCCCTGTTTCAACAAGTCTATTAATTATTAATCCAGTTCCGTGTCCGGTAAAATGAACAATTATTGGTATTTATAGATATTCCGCCCACCGTACCCAGTCAAGCGTATGTGGTTATAAATAAATACGTCAAATTATAAGTCTATATATTAAATTAACAAGGTATTGTTTAGTTAATATAAAACCCATTAATAGCCCATAGTCTAATTTCTACAAGTGTCGTTCTTTTGTCCAAACCCCAATTATGGTACAAAACCCAATTACCCAATTTTAGTATTTAGCCCAACATCATGATTACTTCGGCATTAAATAAGCATAATAATAACTTAGCTATGAGACATTAATTTAAAAAGGTTGAACATAACTTACAATGATTAATAATAGTGTGGCGTTACACGGACAGAATTTCGACTTACACATTTACAACATTCGCTAACATACCCTTATTATTAGAATTAAAATTAAAATTAAATTTATAATTAATATATATATATATATATATATATATATATATATATATATATATATATATATATATATATATATATATATATATTACGAGTGAGTAAGAAGGAAGAAAAAGATGGATATATGATCAACCAAAACCGCGAATTTATAGGCATGTGACCAGCCACCTACTGCCATGCGATCGCATGGATTTAACACTTCCAGGCCATGCGATCACATGGCCTGCTTTTCCAGCTCACAGGTCTTTGTTTGTTTATTTGCCGAAGTTTTAATAAATAAATATAATATATAAATAATTTTAAGAATTATTTAAATATTATATTATATTTATGTGCATAGTTGACTTGTAATTTTTAGTCCGTTGCGTTGTGCGTTGAGAGTTGACTCTGGTCCCGGTTCCGGATTTTCGAACGTCCTTGCGTACAATTTAATATCTTGTATTTTGCTTTTCGCGTCTTGTATTCTTGTAATTTTGAGACGTTTCTCACCAATAATTTGAACCACTTTGATTGTATTTTGTACTTTTGAGCTTTTTGGTCATTTGCGTCTTCAATTCGTCGAATCTATCTTTTGTCTTCACCTTTTATTATTTAAACGAATATTACTTGTAAATAGAACAATTGCAACTAAAAGCTTGTCTTTCTTGAGGGATAATGCTATGAAATATATGGTCGTTTTTAGCATTATCAACTGCAAAACTCAATAAAACGTCTCATATAGAGTCGTTCTCGTTTATACAAATGTGATTTGATATAATTAGTCACAAATACCCCAGGCCCTATTTGGAGGTGTGACAGATTGGTATCAGAGCGGTATTGTTGTAGAGAACTAGGATTGCATTTTAAGTGTGCCTTATACAATTAGGTACCTTAGCAATGTAGGACTACAACTTTCCTTGACTATAGTGCCTTTAATTGTTGCCTTTAATTGTTAAATGCTACACTATACCTTAGAAACTTTACTTATTAAATTCTTTAATCTTTCTTAGAATTCCGAGCCAACCTAAGAATTTTGCTCACTCTCCTAAGTACTATTCAATTCCGCCACCACATTTAAATGCAACACCATTCTCGATATTCCTTTGTCATCTATCATGGTTTTGTGTATTACATATGTATTACATGAAATATTATCGATGATTTTTTTGAAACTCCTATATTTGTTACTATTCATACTCAAACGTATATAACTCCCTGTTATATCACGTATCTATATGCCTTATGCCTTTATGTATCGGTTTGCGAACCGAAAAAGTCATTGAGTTATCGAGAATCTCAAAGACATCATAATGTCATCACTATTCATATTCATTACTTTCAAAATCTTTGCTTTCTCGTTATTTTGATCATTGAACTTTCTTGACGGATGGTGTCTACGAAACTCTAGAATGAAAGGGTTTGGATTACCGATTTAAAGGATCCTATAGCTCAAGCCCCTAGACCTGAATAGGCCATTGCGAATTGAAAGTCTTTAATCGAAAGTTATCTGATTACATACTTATCATTTTTAATCTCGACAAGTTATACTGCCATTATTGGAGTATAGACACATCATATCTTATTATATCTTATCATATCTATCTCAATGGACTTTGTCTAACACTTTTCCTAAATTTCCTTCGTAAATTATGGAAATCTTTTTGCTATATATACGTATTCAAGGAGACGAATATATTATTCAGTATCCAACACCCATCTCATATCAAACCCTATTCCAAACACATAATATGGATTTCTCACCTGATTCCTCAAGTTCTTTTAGCTCCGAAGATAGCGTGACGGGAGCACACCCACCGATCAATTACCGTGATTTCTTCAGAAAATGGGGATGGGTTTGCGAAATACTCACCCTATGGAGAAATGAAGAAGGTACTCCTTATTACGAGCTAAACTTGCCACCAAATGTCGGAGTACTCGATCCGCTTACCGGCGAACCTGTTCACAATACCATTTTCACTCTTTTCGCAAGGATTTTCTGCTTCGAAGGTCGACTCGATGTAGCCCAAGACAGTATTCGTCCTCTACTCCTGAATTCTAACCAGATAGGGTTATTAGAAGAAGTTAGAAGACTTCGAACTAAATATCAAGAATTGACAAACCTTACGGAAGAATGGGTAGAACAAATCCATAGATTCGAGCGTAAAGTAGAAACGCTGGAGGAAACAGTGCACGATTTGGAAGCTAGGCTCACACCTACTACCCAAGTACCACAAGCAACACCAGCAACATAACCAGCACCACCAGTACCATCAGTACCACCAACATCACCAGCATCACCAACACCACAAGCAATACCAACAGCAACCGCAACACCACCAGCAGTATCGTCAACATCACCACCACCGACGGCACTACCAGAATTAGCAACAGCCTCAATAGTACCGCCAACATCATCAACACAGCAAGCATTATAAGCACCAGCAGTTGCATCAGTATCAGCAACAGCATCAGCTTCATTAACAACAACATCCGCATCACAAGCCTCAACATCACAATCTGTGCCACGAGCATCAACATCATACGCACCATAGATACCAAGGAATACCAGTAACAACAAACGATGAAGTATTGATTCATAACTACATTGAAGAAATACTTTGCAGAGAATATGTAGTTTCTAAAAGTTTTTGGAGATTATTTATTCTTGTTCCAACTGTGATGCCCCGTACTAAATCATCATGTACGGACCATCAACAACAGGATCATTACAAGGTTAAGTACTATATGCGATTTCAAAAAGAGTTTGCATTCATAATAAAAGTGACGTCATAACCAACGTCGAATGTTTTACATCAAAAGTATGCTTCACTAAGTAGAAGCTATTAATAAGTGTAAGTAACCCCAATGGTCGTTACAAATCATCGTTTCAAAAGTACTAAAGTTTGAATGCAAAAGTAAGCGTTCATGCAGTGACATCTCTAAAGCAGCGGGTGTCTACAGCAAGACTAGTATAACAACGGAAGCAACATTAAGCACCTGAGAAAAACATGCTTAAAAACGTCAACACAAAGGTTGGTGAGCTATAGTTTAAGTATAACAGTATGTAAGGTAGGCCACGAGATTTCAGTGCTACAAAGAGCGTTTCAAAACAGTAATCCAAATCAGTATGTTTAAGTATATGCTCAACCGTGGGCAGTCGGTAACTAACTTAACGTTTAATAATAAATCACCCCCTGAAAGTACACTTGGCAAGTGCGTATGTTTACGAAGTATTAAACACTCGTTAAATGCTAGCGCTACTAGCCCGAGTGGGGATGTCAAACCCTATGGATCCATATCTAAGATTCGCGTTCACGGTTTAAAAACCAATGATTAAACGTTACCGAGCTAAAGGGAATGTTTATGCCGTTGTATAACCCACACATATATAAGTTTAAGTACTCGTTCCTAGTATGTAAAACATAAAATCCGCATGTATTCTCAGTTCTGAAAATAAGTTAAAGTAAAAAAGGGAATGCTATAACTCACAATGATAAAGTAGCGGTAAAGTATGAGTCGGAAAGTAAGCAAGTATGTAGGTCCGAAAAGTCCTCAACCTAAGTCAAATAGTACTAAGTTAGTAAATCATCCGAATAGGTTTAAAAGTATGTAAATTAGGTCTTAAAGGTCATCATCATTCATCATCCAACAAAAGGTGTAAAGTAAGTTTCGTTCATGAAAAGAGTTTAAAACAAAGGCTGAGTTCGGTCAGTCACCACGGCCTCTATACCTACTGAAATAAGGTGAGACCAGTGGACATGGCTCCGTATATGAGCCCTTTAGTTGTGTTAAAAATCCCAGAAGCAAACTCGTCTTCGTTTGACCGTGACGACGGTCTAAGTGCGAGTAGGTCAGAATTTTCAGCACAACGTTAAAAGACATAGTGACGATCGGAGGACCATAAATCCTAAACCGTAACTCGGATTAAGACGAGTCCTAAATGAAAAGTTATCTACTCGAACAGAGATATCTGAAAATAATATTTACAGTAGCCCAAGTCGTACGGATCAGACACAGAAACAGTAAAACAGTAGGTTCCGGTGGTCCTTGGTGTTCGATGCTTATCACGGTTCTCATCCTTGACGCATATAGTTTCAAGTGTACAACTCGTTGATGTGTTTGCATCATCTTAACCAAGGTTTCACCATCATAACACTTGTGTAAGTCCAAGACATGTAGCACAACTCATTTAAGTGTTGCAAGTGTTTTGATGAACCAAAGTTACATCAAAGTCTTAGATTTAACACATACATGAAATATAAAAGTAATTTTGAACTACAAACTTGAAAGTAAACTAACTAATCAAGATCTTAAGATGTAGAACATAGTTCTTAGTTAGATCTTGAAGATCCAAGACCCAAAAGTCTAGATCTAACATAAGTGTACCAAGTTATAATTAAAGAAAGCTTACTTACATGTTCTTGAACTTTTAAAGTTAATTTTAGTTCAAGAAAGTATGAGATCAAGACTAACTTATAATACTTGACCATTTAAACCAACAAACATGAAATTAAAGTACATAATATAAAGAAATAAACTAAGTAAACAAGTAACTAGTTCATGGGTTGTTCATACTTTAAAGATTCAAACCAAAGTTCGATCTTTAAGAATGTAAACTTTAAGTTTACAAACATGACTTACAAGTAATGATTCTACAACCATGAACTTAAAATCTTTTAACATATTAAGTGTAGAACATAAACTAGAAAGTTTATGTTCTTGTGTGTTCTTGTAAATACAAGATAAATGAAGAACAAACTAACAAGTTTGGTTCTTGAAAACTAGTAAGTAAATAACAACAACTAACAAGTAAGTAATTAATCAACAATAACAACAAGTAATGATGATGATTATGAGATGTTGGGTTACGGTTTTAACAAAAAAAAAGAAGAGAAGAAAAGCCTCATAATACTTACAAGAGTTAAAGAGAAAAGAGAGAAAGAAATGAGAGAAAAATTGCAAGTGAAAGTGTGTATGTGAAATGTGAGAGAGCAAGATGAGAAGTAATACAAAAAAATGAATCAAAACCTCCTCCCCATGTGTACTAGGTGACAGTTTTGGCAAGGAATGGGGGGGGGGGGATTTGTCTACTAGTTTATGCATGGTAAAGCCTTAAAAAGTTGGATAATAAGGGAGCTTGCATGGGGATAAGGTGGTAACTAGATTCCTATTACCTTAAACTAACTAGTTACACTTAAATGGGTTACTTACATGTAAGTATGGGCTAATAAGTCCACTAAAGAAGTAGGGTGGGCTTCATAGGTCCATTAATACTAATAAAGGCCCAAGTTCAAGTAACTAACAAGTTAATCCAACAAAAGCCCAAGTAATTAACCAATAACTATAGTTAATTAAAATTATTAATAAACTTAATCATGAATGCAAATAATATCAAAAAATATTATTCGTGAAAGTTTCGTGTATCACAAAGACGTTTCGAGCATTTAAAGTCAAGTATGGTGTATCATGGTAACAAGTAAATGTAATCACATACATTCGTTTAATCACAAGTATTAATAATAACCATTATTAATTAAAGATGGAAAAGTCAGGGTCGTTACATTACCCACCCGTTAAAGAAAATTTCGTCCCGAAATTTTAAGGAGTGACCAAATAATGGTACCGTATTCGAATAAGAAGGATCGTATCAAAGTTCCGTGAGTCTCGCGGGCTCAGAAGTAAGTTATTCACCCTGAAAGGTATTTCGGTGTATGAAAGTAAGAATAGGTATATGCCATTAATTAAGTCTCTTGTCCTAAGAGATTAACAAATTGATTTCGTTTATGCTTAACATGAGTATGTTATCTGAATATATATCCACAGAAGGAAAGATGGGGTGTTTAGCCTTACAGGCATCTTCGGTAAGCTGGATGCATGAAATGCATCATGAATGTTTCTGAACTCGTTTAAAACATCGATCGTTTATGTCGTTCTAATAGTCTGACAGGTAGGATGGTAAACATGGTGATCACAACCATGCATTTTGAAGTCTGGATAGTGTTTGCCATGAATTTTACTAACCCCTTGATTTCAGAAGGAGACCCTAGGCATAAGGAACCCGATATTTAAGAACGTTTCATTTGAGTAAGTGAATCGAAGTTTTAGCTGAAAGTGACCAACCGGACTTGCAAGCCATGAATATTTATAGTGTCTTCAGGACTGTCTGAACGAACAATGAGGAATATCACCTAGTTTACCATACTGCAGGTGAACCTATCCTTGGATGAAATGAAAACACAGTTCCGTAATGTAACTTCATCCTTTCAGTTACATGTTGAAGTTAGGGTTAACGTTAACTAGAGCAACATACAGTTGCAACCAATGAAGGAAGGAACATATGAAGTATCCATATCAGTGTCGTAAATGTTTTAAGCAGTCTCTTCCCAAAAGGGATAACGAGGTTCATAGGTTCTCAAAGTATCTTATATTACATTTCCAAAAGAAAGTCGCACGATGAAATGTCCCGTTCTTATTGATTAAAAACGTTCCATATTAATTGATTTCGTTGCGAGGTTTTGACCTCTATATGAGACGTTTTTCAAAGACTGCATTCATTTTTAAAACAAACCATAACCTTTATTTCATAAATAAAGGTTTAAAAAGCTTTACGTAGATTATCAAATAATGATAATCTAAAATATCCTGTTTACACACGACCATTACATAATGGTTTACAATACAAATATGTTACATCGAAATCAGTTTCTTGAATGCAGTTTTTACACAATATCATACAAACATGGACTCCAAATCTTGTCCTTATTTTAGTATGCAACAGCGGAAGCTCTTAATATTCACCTGAGAATAAACATGCTTTAAACGTCAACAAAAATGTTGGTGAGTTATAGGTTTAACCTATATATATCAAATCATAACAATAGCCACAAGATTTCATATTTCAATACACATCCCATACATAGAGATAAAAATCATTCATATGGTGAACACCTGGTAACCGACATTAACAAGATGCATATATAAGAATATCCCCATCATTCCGGGACACCCTTCGGATATGATATAAATTTCGAAGTACTAAAGCATCTGGTACTTTGGATGGGGTTTGTTAGGCCCAATAGATCTATCTTTAGGATTCGCGTCAATTAGGGTGTCTGTTCCCTAATTCTTAGATTACCAGACTTAATAAAAAGGGGCATATTCGATTTCGATAATTCAACCATAGAATGTAGTTTCAAGTACTTGTGTCTATTTTGTAAATCATTTATAAAACCTGCATGTATTCTCATCCCAAAAATATTAGATTTTAAAAGTGGGACTATAACTCACTTTCACAGATTTTTACTTCGTCGGGAAGTAAGACTTGGCCACTGGTTGATTCACGAACCTATAACAATATATACATATATATCAAAGTATGTTCAAAATATATTTACAACACTTTTAATATATTATGATGTTTTAAGTTTATTAAGTCAGCTGTCCTCGTTAGTAACCTACAACTAGTTGTCCACAGTTAGATATACAGAAATAAATCGATAAATATTATCTTGAATCAATCCACGACCCAGTATATACGTATCTCAGTATTGATCACAACTCAAACTATATATATTTTGGAATCAACCTCAACCCTGTATAGCTAACTCCAACATTCACATATAGAGTGTCTATGGTTGTTCCGAAATATATATAGATGTGTCAACATGATAGGTCGAAACATTGTATACGTGTCTATGGTATCTCAAGATTACATAATATACAATACAAGTTGATTAAGTTATGGTTGGAATAGATTTGTTACCAATTTTCACGTAGCTAAAATGAGAAAAATTATCCAATCTTGTTTTACCCATAACTTCTTCATTTTAAATCCGTTTTGAGTGAATCAAATTGCTATGGTTTCATATTGAACTCTATTTTATGAATCTAAACAGAAAAGTATAGGTTTATAGTCGGAAAAATAAGTTACAAGTCATTTTTGTAAAGGTAGTTATTTCAGTCGAAAGAACGACGTCTAGATGACCATTTTAGAAAACATACTTCCACTTTGAGTTTAACCATAATTTTTGGATATAGTTTCATGTTCATAATAAAAATTATTTTCCCAGAATAACAACTTTTAAATCAAAGTTTATCATAGTTTTTAATTAACTAACCCAAAACAGCCCGCGGTGTTACTATGACGGCGTAAATCCGGTTTTACGGTGTTTTTCGTGTTTCCAGGTTTTAAATCATTAAGTTAGCATATCATATAGATATAGAACATGTGTTTAGTTTATTTTAAAAGTCAAGTTAGAAGGATTAACTTTTATTTGCGAACAAGTTTAGAATTAACTAAACTATGTTCTAGTGATTACAAGTTTAAACCTTCGAATAAGATAGCTTTATATGTATGAATAGAATGATGTTATGAACATAATTACTACCTCAAGTTCCTTGGATAAACCTACTGGAAATGAGAAAAATAGATCTAGCTTCAAAGGATCATTGGATGGCTTGAAAGTTCTTGAAGCAGAATCATGACACGAAAACAATTTCAAGTAAGATTTCCACTCGAAATAAGATTGTTATAGTTATAGAAATTGAATTAAAGTTTGAATATGATTATTACCTTGTATTAGAAAGATTACCTACTGTAAGTAACAAAGGTTTCTTGATCTTGGATGATTACTTGGAATGGATTTGGAAAACTTGGAAGTAAACTTGCAATCTTGGAAGTATTCTTGATTTTATGAAACTAGAACTTTTGGAATTTATGAAGAACACTTAGAACTTGATGATAGAACTTGAGAGAGATCAATTATATGAAGAAAATTGAAGAATGAAAGTGTTTGTAGGTGTTTTTGGTCGTTGGTGTATGGATTAGATATAAAGGATATGTAATTTTGTTTTCATGTAAATAAGTCATGAATGATTACTCATATTTTTGTAATTTTATGAGATATTTTATGCTAGTTGCCAAATGATGGTTCCCACATGTATTAGGTGACTCACATGGGCTGCTAAGAGCTGATCATTGGAGTGTATATACCAATAGTACATACATCTAAAAGCTGTGTATTGTACGAGTACGAATACGGGTGCATACGAGTAGAATTGTTGATGAAACTGAACGAGGATGTAATTATAAGAATTTTTGTTAAGTAGAAGTATTTTGATAAGTGTCTTGAAGTCTTTCAAAAGTGTATGAATACATATTAAAACACTACATATATATACATTTTAACTGAGTCGTTAAGTCATCGTTAGTCGTTACATGTAAATGTTGTTTTGAAACCTTTAGGTTAACGATCTTGTTGAATGTTGTTAACCCATTGTTTATTATAACAAATGAGATGTTAAATTGTTATATTATCATGATATTATGATATATAATATATCTTAGTATGATGCATATACAGTTAAATGTCGTTACAACGATAATCGTTACATATATGTCTCGTTTCGAAATCATTAAGTTAGTAGTCTTATTTTTACATATGTATTTCATTGTTAATACACTTAATAATATATTTACTTATCATTTAACATAATTAACCAAGTGTATCAATATCTTAATATGATTCATATGTACCTAGTAAGACGTTATTATAACGATAATCGTTATATATATATCGTTTTCGAGTTTCTTAAATTAATAGTCTCATTTTTATGTATATAACTCATTGTTAAAATACCTAATGAGATACATACTTATAAAATCATGTTAACTATATATATAACCATATATATGTCATCGTATAGTTTTTACAAGTTTTAACGTTCGTGAATCACCGGTCAACTTGGGTGGTCAATTGTCTATATGAAACCTATTTCAATTAATCAAGTCTTAACAAGTTTGATTACTTAACATGTTGGAAAAACTTAATCATGTAAATAACAATTTCATTTAATATATATATAAACATGGAAAAGTTCGGGTCACTACAGTACCTACCCGTTAAATAAATTTCGTCCCGAAATTTTAAGCAGTTGGAGGTGTTGACGTATCTTCTGGAAATAAATGCGGGTATTTCTTCTTCATCTGATCTTCACGCTCCCAGGTGAACTCGGGTCCTCTACGAGCATTCCATCGAACCTTAACAACCGGTATCTTGTTTTGTTTAAGTCTCTTAACCTCACGATCCATTATTTCGATGGGTTCTTCAATGAATTGAAGTTTTTCATTGATTTGGATTTCGTCCAACGGAATAGTGAGATCTTCTTTAGCAAAACATTTCTTCAAATTCGAGACGTGGAAAGTGTTATGTACATTCGCAAGTTGTTGAGGTAACTCAAGTCGGTAAGCTACTGGTCCGACACGATCAATAATCTTGAATGGTCCAATATACCTTGGATTTAATTTCCCTCGTTTACCAAATCGAACAACACCTTTCCAAGGTGCAACCTTAAGCATGACCATCTCTCCAATTTCAAATTCTATGTCTTTTCTTTTAATGTCGGCGTAGCTCTTTTGTTGACTTTGGGCGGTTTTCAACCGTTGTTGAGTTTGGATGATCTTCTCGGTAGTTTCTTGTATTATCTCCAGACCCGTAATCTGTCTATCCCCCACTTCATTCCAACAAATTGGAGACCTGCACTTTCTACCATAAAGTGCTTCAAACGGCGCCATCTCAATGCATGAATGATAGCTGTTGTTGTAGGAAAATTCTGCTAACGGTAGATGTCGATCCCAACTGTTTCCAAAATCAATAACACATGCTCGTAGCATGTCTTCAAGTGTTTGTATCGTCCTTTCGCTCTGTCCATCAGTTTGTGGATGATAGGCAGTACTCATGTCTAGACGAGTTCCTAATGCTTGCTGTAATGTCTGCCAGAATCTTGAAATAAATCTGCCATCCCTATCAGAGATAATAGAGATTGGTATTCCATGTCTGGAGACGACTTCCTTCAAATACAGTCGTGCTAACTTCTCCATCTTATCATCTTCTCTTATTGGCAGGAAGTGTGCTGATTTGGTGAGACGATCAACTATTACCCAAATAGTATTAAAACCACTTGCAGTCCTTGGCAATTTAGTGATGAAATCCATGGTAATATTTTCCCATTTCCATTCCGGGATTTCGGGTTGTTGAAGTAGACTTGATGGTTTCTGATGCTCAGCTTTGACCTTAGAACACGTCAAACATTCTCCTACGTATTTAGCAACATCGGCTTTCATACCCAGCCACCAAAAATGTTTCTTGAGATCCTTGTACATCTTCCCCGTTCCAGGATGTATTGAGTATCTGGTTTTATGAGCTTCTCTAAGTACCATTTCTCTCATATCTCCAAATTTTGGAACCCAAATTCTTTCAGCCCTATACCGGGTTCCGTCTTCCCGAATATTAAGATGCTTCTCCGATCCTTTGGGTATTTCATCCTTTAAATTTCCCTCTTTTAAAACTCCTTGTTGCGCCTCCTTTATTTGAGTAGTAAGGTTAGTGTGAATCATTATATTCATAGATTTTACTCGAATGGGTTCTCTGTCCTTTCTGCTCAAGGCGTCGGCTACCACATTTGCCTTCCCCGGGTGGTAACGAATCTCAAAGTCGTACTCATTCAACAATTCAATCCACCTACGCTGCCTCATATTCAGTTGTTTCTGATTAAATATATGTTGAAGACTTTTGTGGTCGGTATATATAATACTTTTGACCCCATATAAGTAGTGCCTCCAAGTCTTTAATGCAAAAACAACCGCGCCTAATTCCAAATCATGCGTCGTATAATTTTGCTCGTGAATCTTCAATTGTCTAGACGCATAAGCAATCACCTTCGTCCGTTGCATTAATACACAACCGAGAGCTTGCTTTGATGCGTCACAATAAATCACAAAATCATCATTCCCTTCAGGCAATGACAATATAGGTGCCGTAGTTAGCTTTTTCTTCAATAATTGAAACGCCTTTTCTAGTTCATCCTTCTATTCAAATTTCTTCCCTTTATGCGTTAATGCAGTCAAGGGTTTTGCTATTTTGGAGAAATCTTGGATGAATCTTCTGTAGTAACCAGCCAATCCTAAAAATTGACGTATATGCTTCGGAGTTTTTGGGGTTTCCCACTTTTCAACGGTTTCGATCTTTGCCGGGTCCACCTGGATACCTTCTTTGTTCACTATGTGACCGAGGAATTGAACTTCTTCCAACCAAAATGCACACTTTGAAAACTTAGCGTACAGTTTTTCTTTCCTCAATACTTCTAGCACTTTTCTCAAATGTTCTTTGTGCTCTTGATCATTCTTTGAGTAAATAAGTATGTCATCGATGAAAACAATGACAAACTTGTCAAGATATGGCCCACACACTCGTTTCATAAGGTCCATGAACACAGCTGGTGTGTTAGTCAACCCAAACGGCATAACCATAAACTCGTAATGACCATAACGCGTCCTGAAAGCAGTTTTTGGAATATCATCCTCCTTTACTCGCATTTGATGATATCCAGAACGTAAATCAATCTTCGAATAAACCGACGAGCCTTGTAGTTGATCAAATAAGTCGTCAATTATCGGCAGTGGATAACGGTTTTTGATGGTAAGTTTGTTCAACTCTCTGTAGTCAATACACAACCTAAATGTACCATCCTTCTTCTTGACAAACAAAATAGGAGCTCCCCATGGTGATGTGCTTAGTCGAATGAAACCACGTTCTAATAGTTCTTGCAGTTGGCTTTGCAGTTCTTTCATCTCGCTGGGTGCGAGTCTATAAGGAGCACGAGCTATTGGTGCAGCTCCTGGTACAAGATCTATTTGAAATTCAACAGATCGATGTGGAGGTAGTCCCGGTAATTCTTTCGGAAATACATCGAGAAATTCTTTTGCGACGGGAACATCATTGATGCTCTTTTCTTTAGTTTGTACTTTCTCGACGTGTGCTAGAATAGCATAGCAACCTTTTCTTATTAGTTTTTGTGCCTTCAAATTACTAATAAGATGTAGCTTCATGTTGCCCTTTTCTCCGTACACCATTAAGGGTTCTCCTTCTTCTCGTACAATGCGAATTGCATTTTTATAACATACGATCTCTGCTTTCACCTTCTTCAGCCAGTCCATGCCAACTATTACATCAAAACTCCCTAACTCTACTGGTATCAAATCAATCTTAAATATTTCGCTACCCAATTTAATTTCTCGATTTCGGCATATATTATCTACTGAAATTAATTTACCGTTTGCTAATTCGAGTAAAAATTTACTATCCAACGGCGTCAATGGACAACTTAATTTAGCACAAAAATCTCTACTCATATAGCTTCTATCCGCACCCGAATCAAATAAAACGTAAGCAGATTTATTGTCAATAAGAAACGTACCCATAACAAGCTCCGGGTCTTCCTGTGCCTCTGCCGCATTAATATTGAAAACTCTTTCGTGGCCTTGTCCATTCGTGTTCTCCTGGTTCGGGCAATCTCTAATATTGTGGCCCGATTTTCCACATTTATAACAAACTACATTGGAATAACTTGCTCCGACACTACTTGCTCCGCCATTACTCATTCCGACACCATTTGTTCCTTTTGTTCTGTTAACCCCTGGTCCGTAGACCTCACACTTCGCCGCGCTATGACCATTTCTTTTACACTTGTTGCAAAATTTGGTGCAGAACCCCAAGTGATACTTTTCACACCTTTGGCATAGCTGCTTCTGATTGTTGTTGTTGTTGTTGCGGTTATTATTGTTGTTGGGATGATTGTTGTTGGGATGATTGTTGTTGTTGTTGTTGTTGTTGTTGTTGTTGTTGTTGTTGTTGTTGGGCCGTTTGTTGTAGTTGCGATTGATGTTGCGATTGTTGGGATAGTTGTTGCGATTATTATTGTAATTGCTGTTGTTGTTGTATTGGTGATTCTTATCACCGTTTTCCTCCCACTTTCTTTTGACTTGCTTCACATTGGCCTCTTCAGCCGTCTGTTCTTTAATTCTTTCCTCAATCTGGTTCACTAGTTTGTGAGCCATTCTACATGCCTGTTGTATGGAGGCGGGCTCGTGTGAACTTATATCTTCTTGGATTCTTTCCGGTAATCCTTTCACAAACGCGTCGATCTTCTCTTCCTCATCTTCGAACGCTCCCGGACACAATAGGCACAATTCTGTGAATCGCCTTTCGTACGTGGTAATATCAAATTCTTGGGTTCGTAACCCTCTAAGTTCTGTCTTGAGCTTATTGACCTCGGTTCTGGGACGGTACTTCTCGTTCATTAAGTGCTTGAATGCTGACCACGGTAGTGCGTACGCATCATCTTGTCCCACTTGCTCTAGATAGGTATTCCACCATGTTAACGCAGAACCTGTGAAGGTATGCGTAGCGTACTTCACTTTGTCCTCTTCAGTACACTTACTTATGGCAAACACCGATTCGACCTTCTCGGTCCACCGTTTCAATCCTATCGGTCCTTCGGTTCCATCAAATTCCAAAGGTTTGCAGGCAGTGAATTCTTTGTAGGTGCATCCTACATGATTTCCTGTACTGCTAGATCCAAGGTTATTGTTGGTATGTAGCGCAGCCTGTACTGCGGCTATGTTTGAAGCTAGAAAAGTACGGAATTCCTCTTCATTCATATTCACGGTGTGTCGAGTAGTCGGTGCCATTTCCTTCAAAATAGTCAAATGGAACAAGTTAATCATACAGAATATTAAGAGTAGTTAATAGTATTTCGTAGCATAATATGAACTCATTTATAAAAGCTTTTTCTTCATATTAGCGTTTTATAAGTTTAAATTCGGGTAGTCCTACCCGTTAAGTTCATACTTAGTAGCTAATATATAATTCAACTACTACAATTCTATATGAAAAACTGATTATAATAATATTTCGCGTTCAAACTTTTATACAATATTTTACAAACTTACAATACCGCTTATTTTACATAAAGTATGAAATATAGCAAACAATAACTTTGATACAAGATAGTTGTGAAGATAATTCTAGCTAGTACACAAGTCGTTCAGCAAAGGCAATAAAGACACGTAATTCATACGTCCAGAAACAAGTCATGCATTCAGGTTTTACTAGGACTACTTCCCATCCTTGGTCTTGTGGAACATAACCGTTATGGCAGTTGATAAGACAGCGTGTTGTAACGTCGTCAAAGGGACGAGGGTTACGTAATGTCCAACAATCCCGTAACAATCTAAAAACCTCATTTCTTACCCCAATTACCGACTCCGTCACTTGTGGGAACGTTTTGTTTAATAGTTGTAGCCCGATGTTCTTGTTCTCACTTTGGTGAGAAGCGAACATTACTAATCCGTAAGCATAACATGCTTCTTTATGTTGCATGTTAGCCGCTTTTTCTAAATCACGAAGTCCAATATTCGGATATATTGAGTCAAAATAATTTCTTAACCCATTGCGTAAAATAGCATTTGGGTTCCCCGCAATATATGCGTCAAAGTAAACACATCGTAACTTATGGATTTCCCAGTGTGATATCCCCCATCTTTCGAACGAAATCCTTTTATAAACCAAGGCATTCTTGGAACGTTCTTCGAATGTCTTACAAACTGATCTCGCCTTAAATAGTTGTGCCGAAGAATTCTGACCGACTCTAGACAAGATTTCATCAATCATGTCTCCGGGTAGGTCTCTTAAAATATTGGGTTGTCTATCCATTTTGTGTTTTTATACTGTAAAATAGACAAGAGTTAGATTCATAAAAAAAATACTTATTAATACAAGCAATTTTTACATATATCATAAAGCATAAGCACACTATATTACTTATATTGCACCACACAAATACAACTATCTTATTCCGACTTGCTTGTTTCTTCTTCTTCGGTTTTGGTTCGTTTTGCCAAGTTTCTAGGGATATATGATGTTCCCCTAATACGAGCCGTCGTTTTCCACATTGGTTTAGAAAAACCTGGTGGTTTAGAGGTTCCCGGGTCATTGTTACAACTTAAGGAATACAGGTGTTGATGATACATATAAAGTTCATCGGGTTTGGAATCAAATTTCTCTATTTTTATGCCCTTTCCCTTATTGTTCTCTTTTGCCTTATTAAATTGTGTTGGGATAATTTCTATAACATCATCGGAATCCTTGTCGGGATCCGATTCATCAGAGAATTGGTAATCCTCCCAATACTTTGCTTCCTTGGCGGAAACACCATTGACCATAATTAACTTTGGTCGGTTGGTTGAGGATTTTCTTCTACTTAACCATTTTATTATTTCCCCCACTGGTTCTATTTCTTCTTCCGGTTCTGATTCTTCTTCCGGTTCCGATTCTTCTTCCGGTTCCGACTCTTCTTCCGGTTCCTCTTCAGGAACTTGTGAATGAATCAGTCCACGAATCATTTCAATTTACATTTGACTCTTCATTATTATTAGGTGAGTCAATGGGACTTGTTCTAGAGGTAGACATCTATCACATAATTCAAACGCGTTAAGAGATTAATATATCACATAATATTCACATGTTAAAAATATATAGTTTCCAACAAAATTTGTTAAGAAATCATTTTTCAAGTAAACACGGTCGAAGTCCAGACTCACTAATGCATCCTAACAAACTCGATAAGACACACTAATGCAAAATTCTGGTTTTCTAAGACCAACGCTCGGATACCAACTGAAATGTCCCGTTCTTATTAATTAAAAACGTTCCATATTAATTGATTTCGTTGCGAGGTTTTAACCTCTATATGAGACGTTTTTCAAAGACTGCATTCATTTTTAAAACAAACCATAACCTTTATTTCATAAATAAAGGTTTAAAAAGCTTTACGTAGATTGTCAAATAATGATAATCTAAAATATCCTGTTTACACACGACCATTACATAATGGTTTACAATACAAATATGTTACATCGAAATCAGTTTCTTGAATGCAGTTTTTACACAATATCATACAAACATGGACTCCAAATCTTGTCCTTATTTTAGTATGCAACAGCGGAAGCTCTTAATATTCACCTGAGAATAAACATGCTTTAAACGTCAACAAAAATGTTGGTGAGTTATAGGTTTAACCTATATATATCAAATCGTAACAATAGCCACAAGATTTCATATTTCAATACACATCCCATACATAGAGATAAAAATCATTCATATGGTGAACACCTGGTAACCGACATTAACAAGATGTATATATAAGAATATCCCCATCATTCCGGGACACCCTTCGGATATGATATAAATTTCGAAGTACTAAAGCATCCGGTACTTTGGATGGGGTTTGTTAGGCCCAATAGATCTATCTTTAGGATTCGCGTCAATTAGGGTGTCTGTTCCCTAATTCTTAGATTACCAGACTTAATAAAAAGGGGCATATTCGATTTCGATAATTCAACCATAGAATGTAGTTTCAAGTACTTGTGTCTATTTTGTAAATCATTTATAAAACCTGCATGTATTCTCATCCCAAAAATATTAGATTTTAAAAGTGAGACTATAACTCACTTTCACAGATTTTTACTTCGTCGGGAAGTAAGACTTGGCCACTGGTTGATTCACGAACCTATAACAATATATACATATATATCAAAGCATGTTCAAAATATATTTACAACACTTTTAATATATTTTGATGTTTTAAGTTTATTAAGTCAGCTGTCCTCGTTAGTAACCTACAACTAGTTGTCCGCAGTTAGATATACAGAAATAAATCGATAAATATTATCTTGAATCAATCCACGACCCAGTGTATACGTATCTCAGTATTGATCACAACTCAAACTATATATATTTTGGAATCAACCTCAACCCTGTATAGCTAACTCCAACATTCACATATAGAGTGTCTATGGTTGTTCCGAAATATATATAGATGTGTCAACATGATAGGTCGAAACATTGTATACGTGTCTATGGTATCTCAAGATTACATAATATACAATACAAGTTGATTAAGTTATGGTTGGAATAGATTTGTTACCAATTTTCACGTAGCTAAAATGAGAAAAATTATCCAATCTTGTTTTACCCATAACTTCTTCATTTTAAATCCGTTTTGAGTGAATCAAATTGCTATGGTTTCATATTGAACTCTATTTTATGAATCTAAACAGAAAAGTATAGGTTTATAGTCGGAAAAATAAGTTACAAGTCGTTTTTGTAAAGGTAGTCATTTCAGTCGAAAGAACGACGTCTAGATGACCATTTTAGAAAACATACTTCCACTTTGAGTTTAACCATAATTTTTGGATATAGTTTCATGTTTATAATAAAAATTATTTTCCCAGAATAACAACTTTTAAATCAAAGTTTATCATAGTTTTTAATTAACTAACCCAAAACAGCCCGCGGTGTTACTACGACGGCGTAAATCCGGTTTTACGGTGTTTTTCGTGTTTCCAGGTTTTAAATCATTAAGTTAGCATATCATATAGATATAGAACATGTGTTTAGTTTATTTTAAAAGTCAAGTTAGAAGGATTAACTTTTATTTGCGAACAAGTTTAGAATTAACTAAACTATGTTCTAGTAATTACAAGTTTAAACCTTCGAATAAGATAGCTTTATATGTATGAATAGAATGATGTTATGAACATCATTACTACCTCAAGTTCCTTGGATAAACCTACTGGAAATGAGAAAAATAGATCTAGCTTCAAAGGATCATTGGATGGCTTGAAAGTTCTTGAAGCAGAATCATGACACGAAAACAATTTCAAGTAAGATTTCCACTCGAAATAAGATTGTTATAGTTATAGAAATTAAATTAAAGTTTGAATATGATTATTACCTTGTATTAGAAAGATTACCTACTATAAGTAACAAAGGTTTCTTGATCTTGGATGATTACTTGGAATGGATTTGGAAAACTTGGAAGTAAACTTGCAATCTTGGAAGTATTCTTGATTTTATGAAACTAGAACTTTTGGAATTTATGAAGAACACTTAGAACTTGAAGATAGAACTTGAGAGAGATCAATTAGATGAAGAAAATTGAAGAATGAAAGTGTTTGTAGGTGTTTTTGGTCGTTGGTGTATGGATTAGATATAAAGGATATGTAATTTTATTTTCATGTAAATAAGTCATGAATGATTACTTATATTTTTGTAATTTTATGAGATATTTTATGCTAGTTGCCAAATGATGGTTCCCACATGTATTAGGTGACTCACATGGGCTGCTAAGAGCTGATCATTGGAGTGTATATACCAATAGTACATACATCTAAAAGTTGTGTATTGTACGAGTACGAATACGGGTGCATACGAGTAGAATTGTTGATGAAACTGAACGAGGATGTAATTGTAAGCATTTTTATTAAGTAGAAGTATTTTGATAAGTGTCTTGAAGTCTTTCAAAAGTGTATGAATACATATTAAAACACTACATATATATACATTTTAACTGAGTCGTTAAGTCATCGTTAGTCGTTACATGTAAATGTTGTTTTGAAACCTTTAGGTTAACGATCTTGTTGAATGTTGTTAACCCATTGTTTATTATAACAAATGAGATGTTAAATTGTTATATTATCATGATATTATGATATATAATATATCTTAGTATGATGCATATACAGTTAAATGTCGTTACAACGATAATCGTTACATATATGTCTCGTTTCGAAATCATTAAGTTAGTAGTCTTATTTTTACATATGTATTTCATTGTTAATACACTTAATAATATATTTACTTATCATTTAACATAATTAACCAAGTGTATCAATATCTTAATATGATTCATATGTACCTAGTAAGACGTTATTATAACGATAATCGTTATATATATATCGTTTTCGAGTTTCTTAAATTAATAGTCTCATTTTTATGTATATAACTCATTGTTAAAATACCTAATGAGATACATACTTATAAAATCATGTTAACTATATATATAACCATATATATGTCATCGTATAGTTTTTACAAGTTTTAACGTTCGTGAATCACCGGTCAACTTGGGTGGTCAATTGTCTATATGAAACCTATTTCAATTAATCAAGTCTTAACAAGTTTGATTGCTTAACATGTTGGAAACACTTAATCATGTAAATAACAATTTCATTTAATATATATATAAACATGGAAAAGTTCGGGTCACTACACACGAAAGGCGTGGGAGTGAACTCTTCGAGTGGTTCGTTCTGAATTTATCTGTGTACTTAAGGGGACGAGCGGATGAGAAGATACATGAACTCTTGGTCCTAAAGAATGATTTATTCCGAGTGAAAAGAATCTCCAAAATGATTCTTGTATCTCAACATACTGATTCATAGAGATGATGTTTACGAGAGTGTTGCGTTTAGCCGTGAAATTTTGAGAGTAGAAACTCACCTAGTGCCTGTCCTACAATGGGGTGACCACTGAGTGTACCCTGGAAACTGATTTATCGGCCCGCGTTTTTGTCATGTCTAGCTTTAAAAGAACATTTTTGGGTGCAAGGATTTTCTAATAAATTTTATAAAACCGCCATCCAAAGTGGCTCAAGAGTTTTTAACAAAGATCTTAATGGTAAGTTTCATCTCTAACAGAGGGCGAGAAAAGTGTGATCCATACATGGTGTAGTCTAATATGAAAACCTTTAATAAAATCAACTAAGAGAGTTTTGAAAAACAATACCTTTAAACGTTTGTTGTAACAATGTAAACGGAATGAAGTTCCTAGTAAACTTAGAAGTAGGTACATCGTGTACCATTTTGCACAAAACTATTTGACTTAAGTTGAATAATTCGGTAAAGGAGCGGATTTTTTTTTTTTATAAATAATTTGAAGATATAACTTAGTATCAAAATAAGTAAGTATAAATTTATGTATGTATGATTTTATAAATCGTATAAGTGATAGAAAAGTTTTTAAATCTCGTGAGGACCACACAAATAAACAACGGGTAAAAATTTTGATAAACATGGTTTTTCGTATTTCAAAGGTTACGAGTTGGAAAAAAAATTGAGTGGAAAAGCTTTGAATCATCGGGTGACCGGTTACTAGGTAATGAAAACTAATGACATAAATGTAGTTTTGGTAATTATTAGAACACAAGTCTTTGGGCAAAAAATATTCACGTGCGAAGCCGTTCCTAAAAGTGAGGTACGAAGGATAGAGCACGAGGATGAGAAATTAATTGCTTCTTGAATTTGTAAGGTGCCAAATAGGTTATGACTAGTATTAAATTCGGAATAATGATGGTATTAATACTACTAAATGAGAATCCCTTGGTATGAGTCAGGTCTTAGAGCTATGTAAGAAAAAGCATTGTTCCAACAGGTGTGGTGAAATAAATCCATGGGGTAACGCAATAGTTTTGAATGGTTTAAGTGTTAGTGGATGCCCGAAGGCCTTGCATGACGTGGTAGTCAGTGCCTTTATCACATACACATGAATCTCTCGATTTCGACGGTTATAAAGCCTTTATGATGACTTGGATACGAATAACACGAAAAGTTTTATATAGTAAGCAACGAAGATTTTATAGAAATTGTTTATGGTGACAAGGTAAGAGAAGAAACGAAGTTCTTAGTAAGTTAGGGTTTTGTACAACACGTACCGTTCAAAGTATAATATCTTTTAAATGAAAGATTTGATTCGTAAAAATGAAAGCAAAGTTTCATATGTATTTGTCAAAAGTAATCATTTACTTTATTTAATATATAACGGGTACGATTTCAAAAATTTGTATAATTGGCAAATAGAATAAATTTATTTTTATAAAGCTTTGTGAGGATAGCACAGAAAAATAATGTGTGTAAAATTTTGGCAAACAAAATTTTCATATTGCGGAGGTTACAAGTTGGAAAAGATTGATGAGAATCGAGTAAAAGACTTTTGAAAATTTCGAGTGATATTTGAGGTAATAAAAACCGTTGAATTTATATGTGATTGATGGCTATTAGTGGGGCATAAGTCCTTTGACCAGAAATGTTTAAGTGTGAAGTTGTTGCTTATTAGTGAGATACGAATGGGAGAGTATGAGGATGAGAGTTAACCACTCATTGATTTTAGGAAAAATTCGAACCGGTATGACTAATATCGAGGTAAGAAGGACGATGTTGTGATTATCATCGAATAAGAAATTCCTCGTAATAAGTTAGGATTTAGAGTTGCGTAAGAATGAGTATCAAATGAGATTCTTGGGAAATCTTCAATATAGAATTTGAATTGCTGAAGTGACGGAATACAATTTCCTTTAAGTATCGCTGTGCAAGTTTGTCCATTGTATCGGTTTCTTTCATGGCTAGAAAGTGAGCAGTTTTAGCGAGATGGTCAATAATAACTCAGATGATGTCCTAACCGCCTACCGTCTCTGGTAGTTAGTGATGAATTTCTTCCCATTTCCATTGTGGGATTTCGGGTTGTTGTCATGTAACTAATAAGGTTCAATTTTCGGGCTACATCTCTTCCCATAATAGTTTCACTATTCTTGCGAGGTATATGAATAAATCTTCCTCATTATAAATAAATTCCACTTTCATCCTTGAAAGTCAGTTTGTTCCAACTATTTCATCAAAGCTTCCTAACTTGATGGGTATTAGGTTAATCTTTAAAGTTCATCCCAACTATTGCATCCAATTTCCCTAATTGATGGATGTTAGGTTAATCCTAAGGTTCATTCCAACCAATCTTATTATACTGCCGTGAAAATTTTATCAATCTTCTCATATGTCTGCGTGTAGGTAACTAATCCCTTTCAACTATTACATTAAAACTTCCAAGTTTGGTTAATATGAGGTCATCTCCAAATGACCCACCTGTTAACCTTAAAGTACTACCTTAAAGTATTCCCTTATCTTTCTCTGCTTACCATTTTCTAGTCCTATAGAATACTTAACCCTCATAGTTGTTATTGGCTTATTAGTCATAACACTAAGGTTCTTAGATATAAGGTTTCTATCGCTCTGGTATTAAACAACCTTGAGACAATAAAACGTTGTGATGAAACGTACCCTAACTAAAATCAGGATCCATGCGAGTTTCCATAACTGAGATAACGATTGCTCTACCGCAAGTCAGTACAAGGTTTTTCCTATTTGAGAAATTTTTCCTTAAATGTCCCGGGTGTCGATATCTATAACAAATTTTTGGGTTATCAATTCTTTAATCAAGGCCCTTCTTGTACAGTATCTGGGCTACGTGGTTACTCCTTCCCTACCTTTAACAGATTATAATGCGTATGCTCAAGTGATCCCTGCCAAAGTTTCCCTGGATCACCTCATATTCCTCATGTAGTAACATTGGAACTTCTGCATGATTTACTTCAATATGATCAAGCTGGCCTGGCATCATTATATTGTACTAAATCGTACGTTCATTCCAATATCACTTCACATGGTCAATGTAACGTGATCACTTCAAGTTCTACTCAATTTCATCTAATGGTGCTTTACCTGTGTTGTCTCAAAATGAAATCTACATAATTAATCTCACGGTTTCTTGGTGTGGGTGCGTAAGTTCCATAGGTCATGCATCAATGCCTAAGTGCTCTGAAATTTCTTCGATATATTCGGGTTCAAGTAACATCATTAGATTCCTTTCTAGAAATTCAATCTGGGTCTTGTGTCGAGTTGTACGTGTAGCAAGTAGTGATACGATATGTCTCGAGGTGACTCCCAAGTCTTTGGGTATGGCTGAGCATCAGTAGAAGACACTATGACCTTGTTAAAGGGAATGCCTTCCCGACTTTTCCAATGTCTAGGAGTTTTAGGGACCTAAGTCCAGAAGTGTCGTTAGATCGTCGAGCAGTGGTAAAGAATGAAAGATTTAAGTAACGGTCATGAAAGCGTACAGGGTATGTATCAACTGAACAATCTTCTAGATTGCGTGAAGAAATGTTTCGATCTCTAGAACGGTGGAACAGTAGTAACAGGTGGATTACACTACTAGTTCTTAGGATTTGACGAGTGGGAAAGTAGTTCAGGAAAACATCTGAACCGGGAAGGATAAGTTCTCCAAGTCGGTATAGCGGATAGTAGACAGGTAGCAAGAGCGTAATCAGGCATAACAACTACAGCATCCTAGATCATTTACATCAGCACGTAGCATGGTAATAGTAACAGTATCATACCGAGGTAACATGCTAAAGGCAGATAGTAGCATGCGGTAATATAACACAGTAGCATGCAATCGAAAGTAGGTAATATCATGCAGTAGTGTAAACAAGTAGCAGTATATGTTATATAGCAGTAAAAGCAAGCAGCAGTATGCAGTAAGTTCAGCGGAAAAAAGTAAACTAGCAAGTTGTAGATTAGTCCTATTAGTGAATCCTACTCGGGTCGGTCTTAGACTCACTAATGCAACCTAATTCCCTACAACCATAGCTCTAATACCAAATGTGATGCCTCGTACTAAATCATCATGTACGGACCATCAACAACAGGATCATTACAAGGTTAAGTACTATATGCGATTTCAAAAAGAGTTTGCTTTCATAATAAAAGTGACGTCATAACCAACGTCGAATGTTTTACATCAAAAGTATGCTTCACTAAGTAGAAGCTATTAATAAGTGTAAGTAACCCCAATGGTCGTTACAAATCATCGTTTCAAAAGTACTAAAGTTTGAATGCAAAAGTAAGCGTTCATGCAGTGACATCTCTAAAGCAGCGGGTGTCTACAGCAAGACTAGTATAACAGCGGAAGCAACCTTAAGCACCTGAGAAAAACATGATTAAAAATGTCAACACAAAGGTTGGTGAGCTATAGTTTAAGTATAACAGTATGTAAGGTAGGCCACGAGATTTCAGTGCTACAAAGAGCGTTTCAAAACAGTAATCCAAATCAGTATGTTTAAGTATATGCTCAACCGTGGGCAGTCGGTAACTAACTTAACGTTTAATAATATATCACCCCCTGAAAGTACACTTGGCAAGTGCGTATGTTTACGAAGTATTAAACACTCGTTAAATGCTAGCGCTACTAGCCCGAGTGGGGATGTCAAACCCTATGGATCCATATCTAAGATTCGCGTTCACGGTTCAAAAACCAATGATTAAACGTTACCGAGCTAAAGGGAATGTTTATGCCGTTGTATAACCCACACATATATAAGTTTAAGTACTCGTTCCTAGTATGTAAAACATAAAATCCGCATGTATTCTCAGTTCTGAAAATAAGTTAAAGTAAAAAAGGGAATGCTATAACTCACAATGATAAAGTAGCGGTAAAGTATGAGTCGGAAAGTAAGCAAGTATGTAGGTCCGAAAAGTCCTCAACCTAAGTCAAATAGTACTAAGTTAGTAAATCATCCGAATAGGTTTAAAAGTATGTAAATTAGGTCTTAAAGGTCATCATCATTCATCATCCAACAAAAGGTGTAAAGTAAGTTTCGTTCATGAAAAGAGTTTAAAACAAAGGCTGAGTTCGGTCAGTCACCACGGCCTCTATACCTACTGAAATAAGGTGATACCAGTGGCCTTGGCTCCGTATATGAGCCCTTTAGTTGTGGTAAAAATCCCAGAAGCAAACTCGTCTTCGTTTGACCGTGGCGACGGTCTAAGTGCGAGTAGGTCAGAATTTTCAGCACAACGTTAAAAGACATAGTGACGATCGGAGGGCCATAAATCCTAAACCGTAACTCGGATTAAGACGAGTCCTAAATGAAAAGTTATCTACTCGAACAGAGATATCTGAAAATCATCTTTACAGTAGCCCAGGTCATACGGATCAGACACAGAAACAGTAAAACAGTAGGTTCCGGTGGTCCTTGGTGTTCGATGCTTATCATGGTTCTCATCCTTGACGCATATAGTTTCAAGTGTACAACTCGTTGATGTGTTTGCATCATCTTAACCAAGGTTTCACCATCATAACACTTGTGTAAGTCCAAGACATGTAGCACAACTCATTTAAGTGTTGCAAGTGTTTTGATGAACCAAAGTTACATCAAAGTCTTAGATTTAACACATACATGAAATATAAAAGTAATTTTGAACTACAAACTTGAAAGTAAACTAACTAATCAAGATCTTAAGATGTAGAACATAGTTCTTAGTTAGATCTTGAAGATCCAAGACCCAAAAGTCTAGATCTAACATAAGTGTACCAGGTTATAATTAAAGAAAGCTTACTTACATGTTCTTGAACTTTTAAAGTTAATTTTAGTTCAAGAAAGTATGAGATCAAGACTAACTTGTAATACTTGACCATTTAAACCAACAAACATGAAATTAAAGTACATAATATAAAGAAATAAACTAAGTAAACAAGTAACTAGTTCATGGGTTGTTCATACTTTAAAGATTCAAACCAAAGTTCGATCTTTAAGAATGTAAACTTTAAGTTTACAAACATGACTTACAAGTAATGATTCTACAACCATGAACTTAAAATCTTTTAACATATTAAGTGTAGAACATAAACTAGAAAGTTTATGTTCTTGTGTGTTCTTGTAAATACAAGATAAATGAAGAACAAACTAACAAGTTTGGTTCTTGAAAACTAGTAAGTAAATAACAACAACTAACAAGTAAGTAATTAATCAACAATAACAACAAGTAATGATGATGATTATGAGATGTTGGGTTACGGTTTTAACAAAAAAAAAAAAGAAGAGAAGAAAAGCCTCATAATACTTACAAGAGTTAAAGAGAAAAGAGAGAAAGAAATGAGAGAAAAATTGCAAGTGAAAGTGTGTATGTGAAATGTGAGAGAGCAAGATGAGAAGTAATACAAAAAAATGAATCAAAACCTCCTCCCCATGTGTACTAGGTGATGGTTTTGGCAAGGAATGGGGGGAAGGGATTTGTCTACTAGTTTATGCATGGTAAAGCCTTAAAAAGTTGGATAATAAGGGAGCTTGCATGGGGATAAGGTGGTAACTAGATTCCTATTACCTTAAACTAACTAGTTACACTTAAATGGGTTACTTACATGTAAGTATGGGCTAATAAGTCCACTAAAGAAGTAGGGTGGGCTTCATAGGTCCATTAATACTAATAAAGGCTCAAGTTCAAGTAACTAACAAGTTAATCCAACAAAAGTCCAAGTAATTAACCAATAACTATAGTTAATTAAAATGATTAATAAACTTAATCATGAATGCAAATAATATCAAAAAATATTATTCGTGAAAGTTTCGTGTATCACAAAGACGTTTCGAGCATTTAAAGTCAAGTATGGTGTATCATGGTAACAAGTAAATGTAATCACATACATTCGTTTAATCACAAGTATTAATAATAACCATTATTAATTAAAGATGGAAAAGTCAGGGTCGTTACACCAACCTCAAATCAGATGAGACTATATGATATTAACTCATTAAATCCATTATTTACATCCGAAGAAAATATATATGTGGGTATATATTCAAATTCTTTTGTACAAACTGTTGATGTTAAAAATATTTTAACGGGTAGATAATACCCAAGAAATATTTAGAATTCACATTAATATGTTACACTGTACAATCTTCAATTCTGATTCAGCGGACATTAACTATCCTACCCACATCCACAGATATATGTATCTATTCACCGAAGAACAACCATTTTCATTCAAATTCAATTGGACATCCAAAGCTTTAGCAGGAGTTATCTTCCTAAGATCACTACATTCGTAAATTATATTCATTCGCATTCTTATCACATCAAACCAGCGAAACCATCATTCATTACTTTCGTTTTTAGATGATTAAACGCTGATTGTGATCGTCAAGATTCAAAGGATGTTTTCAAGAATTTTGAATGAAGTGTTTAAGCGTAAGTTGCATCCATCAATGGATCTAACGGTTGACGAAGAAATGTTTGTGATTTTCAAAAGTAAGGAATGGTAAGTTCGGTGGTTTGATGTGATAATTCATCATAGAATACGAATGAATATAATTCATGAATGTAGTGATCTTTAAGAAGATAACACTTGCTGAAGTTTTACTTAAATTTCGATATGTCAAAATCAGAATATGTATTTGAATTTGTATGAAAATGGTTGTTCTTTAGTGAACGGATACATATGTGGATGTAAGTAGTATAGTTAATGACTGTTGAATCAGAATTGAAGAATGTACGGTGTAACATATTAATGTGAGATATAAATATTTCTCGGGTATTACCTACCCGTTAAAATATTTTCACCGTCAACAGTTTGTACAACAGAATATTTAATTACAATCTTTATGAAAATATACGTACATATATATTTTCTTTCAGATGTAATCATGAATTTAATGAGTTAATATAATTTAAAACTCATTTGATTTACGGTTGAAATGAGAATTAATAATCTCCAAAACCTTAGAGATTTAATAATTGTCGCGAAATATTTCGCTAATGAAGTTATGAATCAATACTTCATCATTCATTGTTATTGATATATCTCGGTATATGATGTTGGTGCTCGTGGATTTCTTGTGAAATTCACAAGGCACGAATAATGTTTTCTAGAAAGTTTTGAGTACATCGAAAATGGAAGTGTAAAATCAAACATGTATTTGAAAAATACACTTGATTTATTATGAAAATGGAGTTTAGTGTGCTGAAGCAGTGATTAACGATTGTTAAGTCATTAACAAAGGATGTACATCATAGCATATTAGTGATATGAATTAACCGAGTAGTATTTACTAGTTAAGATTCACACGTAATAGCTTAGTACGAAAATATTTATTATTGTTCCAAACCATATATATATAAAGTATACATATATAATTCTTCAGGAAGAATGAGTCAATACATCTTAACTCATTATTACTAATATTCCTTGGTATCTATGGGGCGTATGATGTTAATGTTTGAGGTACTGAGTGTGATGTTGAGGCGTAGAATGCAGATGTTGTTGTTAGTGAAGCTGATGCTGTTGGCGGTGATGCTGATGGCACTGGTGGTGCTGGTTATGCTGCTGCTGGTGCTCGTAGGTTTTGCACCATATTTTCCAAAGCCACTACTCGAGCGCGAAGCTCGTTGACTTCTTCTATTATTCCGGGATGATTGGCGGTTCGGACAAGGGGATGAATAAGATCTGAAATTCTAGATATTATATATTCGTGACGGGATATCCTGGAAATGTGGGTGAAAATAGTGTTCTGAACGGGTTCGCCGGTAAGTGCTTCAGGTTCTTCGCCAATAGGGCAATGTGGTGGGTGAAAAGGATCACCTTCTTCACTTCTCCATTGATTAAGTAGACTACGAACCCACCCCCAATTCATCCAGAAAAGGTGATGACTAATTGGTTGGTTCATTCCGGTTACACTGCCATTGGAGCTCGAGGAGTTCGAGGAATCAAGTGAGAAATCCATATTATCTGATCGGAATAAGGGTTTTTGTTATGAGATGAGTGTTGAATATTGAATGATATATTTGTCTTCTTGATATACGTATATATAGCAAAAAGATTTCCGTAATTTACGGAGGAAATTTAGAAAAAGTGTTAGACAAAGTTTATTAAGATAGATATGATAAGATATAATAAGATATGATGTGTCTATATTCCAATAATAGCAGTATGACGTGTCGAGATCATAAAATGATAAGTATGTAATCCGACAATCTTTCGATTAAAGACTTTCAATTCGTAATGGCCTATTCAGGTCTAGGGGCTTGAGCTATAGGATCCTTTAAATCAGTAATCCAAACCCTTCCATTCTAGAGTTTTGTAGACGCCATCCGTCAAGAAAATTCAATGATAAAAAAATAACGAGAAATCAAAGATTTAAAAGTAATGAATATGAGTAGTGATGACATTATAATGTCTTTGAGATAACTCAATGACATTTTCTGGTTCACAAATCGATGCATAAAGACATAAAGCATATAGGTACATGATATAAAAAGGAGGTTATATACGTTTGAGTATGAATAGTAACAAATATAGGAGTTTCAAAAATCATGGATAACATTTCATGTAATACATATGTAATACACAAAACTATGATAGATGACATAGGAATGTTGAGAACGGTGTCGCATTTAAATGTGGTGGCGGAATTGAATAGTACTTAGGAAAGTGAGCAGAGTTCTTAGGTTGGCTCGGCATTCTAAGATAAGTAAAGTTTCTAAAGTATAGTGTAGCATTTAACAGTTAAAGGCAACAATTAAAGGTACTATAGTCAAAGGAAGTTGTAGTCCTACATTGCTAAGGTACCTAATTGTATAAGGCACACATAAAATGCAATCCTTGTTCTCTACAACAACCTGCTCTGATACCAATCTGTCACACCCCCCAAAATGAACCAGGGGTAATTGTGACCAATCATATCATAACACAGTTGTATAAACGAGAACGACTCTATATGAGACTTTTTAAATAAAACCTTTGTTAATAAAACAGCGGAAGCAGTAATACATGTTTACATTATTATTAAAACGTAAAATAAATGTTTATGAACTAAAATATAATATGCGATGTGGACTCCATGCAAGCATCAAACCTATCATCACAAAGTTGCAAACAGCTAGCTCAATCATCACCTGAGACAAAACATGCTTAAAGTGTCAACCAAAAAGGTTGAGTGAAATTCACAGGTTTATAAATAATATCCAAAGTTTTAGACCACAAGATTTAGTTTAAAGTTTATTGATATAGAAATATCAATCTAAAAGTGTTGCTGCAGTTTGTAATATCGCTACTAAACAAGTTTACCCTATGACACCTTGTACTGTCAGTGTCGTGGAATCATTATTATGTAACCAAAGACCAACGGTCGAATGGTTAGAGACGTTACTCTCAATAGGCCTACTCACAATAATTAAGTTTGCATTTAAACGTAGCAATTGACGATATTACGGTAGGGATTTAGCATGAATCAAAGCATGACAGCATAGTTAACAATTTAGTACTTGTGTCTAATCGTAAAACAGTTATAAAGCAAGCATGTGTCTCACCCCAAAAGTTATAAAACAGTTATGAAACAGTAAAAAGTGGGGCTATGAAGTTCACCTTAGTAGCACACGAAAGAATTGAACGGAAGGACGTGACTGAGATCTCAACCTAGAGATAGAACGTATGATCAGACATTGCCTAACAGACAATAGTATATAGTACTATATTGATAGTAATGGTTCACTAAAGAATTTCCATTTTCGGAAAGTTACTATTTATGGAAAGTTTCCACTTATAGTAATTTTTCAATTTTAGAAAGTTCGGGTTAATCTTTAGCAAGATGTTGTACAACTCTACTCAAACTTCGTTGCTATCAAATAAGTCAGGAATGACCAGATGTAACCGGGGGCCCAGGATTCTTGACCAGAATCTAAGTCATGGCATTCGAGATCCACAAGCTTACCCATAAATGGCAACCTAGACATCATTCACTTACGATCGTGAGTAGCGATGAAGTTCACATGAATTATACATTATCTTTGATTAACCTTCACTTTAGGTGTATACACACAACGAATTATTAATGTACTTAATAATTATATATGTGATAATATAACCTAAGTTTTATTTAATATTTAGTTATTATACCTTAGTATGTCTTATATATATTAAATATAATTACCTTTAAATAAATACCTAAATTACTTCAAAAATAATAGTGTTTTATTAATCGAACATTATTCAAAAATGTCTAAATAATAAATTAAATATCTAAAAATTACATACATAATTTTTATAGTCTTAGTTAATCATATAGATTAGTAGAAAAATTTAATAAAATGTTTTTATTATATTTTTGTATTTATTTTTGTTTTTACCCTTAATGTATTCACAAAACAATTTTAATTCTACGTAATTACTAAATAAACCCAAATAATTATTTTTATAATTTTTATAAGTTTCTATCAGTCTAATAACCTGTAGAAAAATATTTAAAAAATATTTTTTATTATTTTATATTTATTCTTAATTTACCTTCAAATTACATAATAATAGAGTTTAATTATATAATAAATACCAATTCGACCCAAGTAATTATTTTTATAATTTCTTCAGATCTATATAAGTTTTAAAAACTCAGAAAAAAATTATATATATTTTAGTTTTTGGTTAAAAGTATTTATTATGAATTTTACATTGTTTTTACGTTTAAACACTACATAATTCGTATTTAATTATAAATAATATTCCATAAATTATAAAAATTATTTTTATGCATCATAACACTTATAATACTAATTATAACATATAAACATAATTAATTTTGAATTTTACAAAGAATATACAATAAATATAAATATAAATGACAATATTGAAAAAAATTAATAAAAATAGAAAGTACCTCAAATTTTCTTCAAGGTTTTGAGAGAATAACTTAAGTTTTTGTGTTTGGCAAGAAAAAATGAATGAGGAGCCATGTATTTATAGGTAAAAAAATGGTTGGTGAAAAGAAAAAAAAATAATAAAATAAAGGTGCCAATTTTGACAAAATAATAAAAACATGTTAAAAATGTTTTTAATAAGTTTTTGTTTTTGAAAATATTTAGTCAAAATTCATGGGCTCATTATTTAATTTATAAAAAAATCTTATTTCTTTTTATTTTTATTTTTTTTATAAGCTAAAAATATATATATAATGATTAAAATAACTTATCATTTAATTAATAATTATGTTACATATAGTTTTAAATATAATACGCATTAATATTAACTAAAGTTATTTTATATAATTAGTGTAAACTTTAGTTAACAGAACGTGTCGACTAAAAATAAATATTTGATCAACGTCGAATTTAATTATATATTACATATGGATAACAACCCTATAGTCAAATTAGTCAATTCAGGCATGGAAATATGAGGGTTGTTATAGTACCTACCCGTTAAAAGAAATTTCGTCCCGAAATTTAGTTGTTGCCATTAATCGGTGTTGTTCGTACATAGACGAGGATATTTACGTTTTATTTGGTTTTCACGTTCCCAGGTATGCTCGGGGCCTTGCGTGAATTCCAACGGATAGAATATTGTTCTGTTTCAAGAATTAAAATCATACTAACCATAATTTCTACAAGTTCTTCTACGAAGTGCATTTTATTATTAATATGGAGATCATTCAAAATGATGATGTTATACAAGTCATTTCAGTAAATTGGATATATAAAATGTGTTATGAATAATATCGAGCTCATTTAAACCTTGAGCGTTTATGCCACCACGCTAGGGTAGACAAAATAGAGAGGAGTTCATGAAAATCATAGTCGTGAAATTTGATAGAGATTGTCATTCTTTACAACAAGAATGATGAATATGAGTTGAAAATATTGTTTTATCAATATTGGGTAATATGGATAAAACGATTCAATTATAGGAAGAGTATAAATGAAGTTATCTTAAAAGAGCGAATGAGAAAATTAAATGTTCACCTTAACTTTTGACGTAGTCACGATTGATTTCCGGAATTCAAGGGATTAAAGGAAATCTTCGTAATCTATAAGATTTGATTCTCCGGTATTTACGGAATTTTGGGATTTCTTTGATTAAATGCGGTGAATTGCCTCGATTGCTGTGTTTGGAAATTTTGCTATAAATTAGCTTCTTCCGTTTCATTATCTTCACCACTTCTATACTTTCTTCCTAGATTCATACTTCCCAAAAGATTTGTTAATATGCTCAATCCCGTATTGATACTTGTTATTATATTGACCATATATGCAGTCATGCTTCTTTTTCTTTTACCACCAGAGGAATCTGTTTACTTCTACTATGCTCTTGGGGTTATAGTGTTTTTAATTCTCCCGTGTCTTTATGTTGCTATACGCATTGATATACACGATTTGTAATTTCTGTGTTGTTTTCGGGCTTTGTATTTTCCCTTATATGTCGGAGCTCTTTACCTTTTTATTCTGCTCTCGACTCTAAGTTAAGCGAGTAATGGTCCAGAATTTGTAGGTATGAAGTTTCGAATGAACCTAATGTTCTAAGCGTAATATCACGATTTGATTTGGTAAATTACCAGAATTACTGAGGATAGAACTATCAAGAATATATGTTCTTGATATGTTCAGAGATTAAGTAGAATGTAAGAGTCGTGTAATATGGCAAATGATGATTATAAAGTCTATGAATCATCATCTTCCATTAAAATTTAGCATGACTTACTGTAATATAATCACGTCGGCCTGACGTCATTTTATTATACTAACTCATGCTTCAATTTCCAACATTTCTTCAAAACATTTATAATTTAAACTTGAATTTTACTGAATATAGAAACTAAAATAGTTTCCTTTATAAAGATATCGCAAAGAGATACTTAATTGTGGACAAGAATCGTTATGAAAATATCTTCAGAAATATAGAGGATATTTATAACGACATTTTGGAATTTCTAAGTTCGAAGGTTGATGAAGAAAAATTTTCCGCAAGCTTTTAACATAACTTCGGAGCAAGATATTCTCTAAAGATTTCATCAGATCCAGAATTACCTAGATTCTTTGAATATAGGGTTTAGTCCTTGTATTTGTCCATGGTCTCCTCCATGGTTAGGTCAATCCGTTTTTCAGTTCCAAATTTTCTTTTGAGCTTTTCCAACGTACCATTCTTTATTATCAAACTGTTGGCCCTTAAGACCATCTACAATTTTTCTGTTTCCTCTGCATTTAATGCAGCCATATTTGAATCATCGGTTATCAATCCGAGATGGTTTCAAAAAATTTCATTTTTAGATGATTAAACGCTGATTGTGATCGCCAAGATTCAAAGGATGTTTTCAAGAATTTTGAATTTGAAGTGTTTAAGCGTAAGTTGCATCCATCAATGGATCTAACGGTTAACGAAGAAATGTTTGTGATTTTCAAAAGTAAGGAATGGTAAGTTCGGTGGTTTGATGTGATAATTCATCATAGAATACGAATGAATATAATTCATGAATGTAGTGATCTTTAAGAAGATAACACTTGCTGAAGTTTTACTTAAATTCCGATATGTCAAAATCAGAATATGTATTTGAATTTGTATGAAAATGGTTGTTCTTTAGTGAACGGATACATATGTAGATGTAAGTAGTATAGTTAATGACTGTTGAATCAGAATTGAAGAATGTACGGTGTAACATATTAATGTGAGATATAAATATTTCTCGGGTATTACCTACCCGTTAAAATATTTTCACCGTCAACAGTTTGTACAACAGAATATTTAATTACAATCTTTATGAAAATATACGTACATATATATTTTCTTTCAGATGTAATCATGAATTTAATGAGTTAATATAATTTAAAACTCATTTGATTTACGGTTGAAATGAGAATTAATAATCTCCAAAACCTTAGAGATTTAATAATTGTCGCGAAATATTTCGCTAATGAAGTTATGAATCAATACTTCATCGTTCATTGTTATTGATATATCTCGGTATATGATGTTGGTGCTCGTGGATTTCTTGTGAAATTCACAAGGCACGAATAATGTTTTCTAGAAAGTTTTGAGTACATCGAAAATGGAAGTGTAAAATCAAACATGTATTTGAAAAATACACTTGATTTATTATGAAAATGGAGTTTAGTGTGCTGAAGCAGTGATTAACGATTGTTAAGTCATTAACGAAGGATGTACATCATAGCATATTAGTGATATGAATTAACCGAGTAGTATTTACTAGTTAAGATTCACACGTAATAGCTTAGTACGAAAATATTTATTATTGTTCCAAACCATATATATATAAAGTATACATATATAATTCTTCAGGAAGAATGAGTCAATACATCTTAACTCATTATTACTAATATTCCTTGGTATCTATGGGGCGTATGATGTTAATGTTTGAGGTACTGAGTGTGATGTTGAGGCGTGGAATGCAGATGTTGTTGTTGGTGAAGCTGATGCTGTTGGCGGTGATGCTGATGGTACTGGTGGTGCTGGTTATGCTGCTGCTGGTGCTCGTAGGTTTTGCACCATATTTTCCAAAGCCACTACTCGAGCGCGAAGCTCGTTGACTTCTTCTATTATTCCGGGATGATTGGCGGTTCGGACAAGGGGATGAATAAGATCTGAAATTCTAGATATTATATATTCGTGACGGGATATCCTGGAAATGAGGGTGAAAATAGTGTTCCGAACGGGTTCGCCGGTAAGTGCTTCAGGTTCTTTGCCAATAGGGCAATGTGGTGGGTGAAAAGGATCACCTTCTTCACTTCTCCATTGATTAAGTAGACTACGAACCCACCCCCAATTCATCCAGAAAAGGTGATGACTAATTGGTTGGTTCATTCCGGTTACACTGCCATTGGAGCTCGAGGAGTTTGAGGAATCAAGTGAGAAATCCATATTATCTGATCGGAATAAGGGTTTTTGTTATGAGATGAGTGTTTAATATTGAATGATATATTTGTCTTCTTGATATACGTATATATAGCAAAAAGATTTCCGTAATTTACGGAGGAAATTTAGGAAAAGTGTTAGACAAAGTTTATTAAGATAGATATGATAAGATATAATAAGATATGATGTGTCTATAATCCAATAATAGCAGTATGACGTGTCGAGATCATAAAATGATAAGTATGTAATCCGACAATCTTTCGATTAAAGACTTTCAATTCGTAATGGCCTATTCAGGTCTAGGGGCTTGAGCTATAGGATCCTTTAAATCAGTAATCCAAACCCTTCCATTCTAGAGTTTCGTAGACGCCATCCGTCAAGAAAATTAAATGATAAAAAAAAATAACGAGAAATCAAAGATTTAAAAGTAATAAATACGAGTAGTGATGACATTATAATGTCTTTGAGATAACTCAATGACATTTTCTGGTTCACAAATCGATGCATAAAGACATAAAGCATATAGGTACGTGATATAACAAGGAGGTTATATACGTTTGAGTATGAATAGTAACAAATATAGGAGTTTCAAAAATCATGGATAACATTTCATGTAATACATATGTAATACACAAAACTATGATAGATGACATAGGAATGTCGAGAACGGTGTCGCATTTAAATGTGGTGGCGGAATTGAATAGTACTTAGGAAAGTGAGCAGAGTTCTTAGGTTGGCTCGGCATTCTAAGATAAGTAAAGTTTCTAAAGTATAGTGTAGCATATAACAGTTAAAGGCAACAATTAAAGGTACTATAGTCAAAGGAAGTTGTAGTCCTACATTGCTAAGGTACCTAATTGTATAAGGCACACATAAAATGCAATCCTGGTTCTCTACAACAACCTGCTCTGATACCAATCTGTCACACCCCCCAAAATGGACCAGGGGTAATTGTGACCAATCATATCATAACACAGTTGTATAAATGAGAACGACTCTATATGAGACTTTTTAAATAAAACCTTTGTTAATAAAACAGCGGAAGCAGTAATACATGTTTACATTATTATTAAAACGTAAAATAAATGTTTATGAACTAAAATATAATATGCGATGTGGACTCCATGCAAGCATCAAACCTATCATCACAAAGTTGCAAACAGCTAGCTCAATCATCACCTGAGACAAAACATGCTTAAAGTGTCAACCAAAAAGGTTGAGTGAAATTCACAGGTTTATAAATAATATCCAAAGTTTTAGACCACAAGATTTAGTTTAAAGTTTATTGATATAGAAATATCAATCTAAAAGTGTTGCTGCAGTTTGTAATATCGCTACTAAACAAGTTTACCCTATGACACCTTGTACTGTCAGTGTCGTGGAATCATTATTATGTAACCAAAGACCAACGGTCGAATGGTTAGAGACGTTACTCTCAATAGGCCTACTCACAATAATTAAGTTTGCATTTAAACGTAGCAATTGACGATATTACGGCAGGGATTTAGCATGAATCAAAGCATGACAGCATAGTTAACAATTTAGTACTTGTGTCTAATCGTAAAACAGTTATAAAGCAAGCATGTGTCTCACCCCAAAAGTTATAAAACAGTTATGAAACAGTAAAAAGTGGGGCTATGAAGTTCACCTTAGTAGCACACGAAAGAATTGAACGGAAGGACGTGACCGAGATCTCAACCTAGAGATAGAACGTATGATCAGACATTGCCTAACAGACAATAGTATATAGTACTATATTGATAGTAATGGTTCACTAAAGAATTTCCATTTTCGGAAAGTTACTATTTATGGAAAGTTTCCACTTATAGTAATTTTTCAATTTTAGAAAGTTCGGGTTAATCTTTAGCAAGATGTTGTACAACTCTACTCAAACTTCGTTGCTATCAAATAAGTCAGGAATGACCAGATGTAACCGGGGGCCCAGGATTCTTGACCAGAATCTAAGTCATGGCATTCGAGATCCACAAGCTTACCCATAAATGGCAACCTAGACATCATTCACTTACGATCGTGAGTAGCGATGAAGTTCACATGAATTATACATTATCTTTGATTAACCTTCACTTTAGGTGTATACACACAACGAATTATTAATGTACTTAATAATTATATATGTGGTAATATAACCTAAGTTTTATTTAATATTTAGTTATTATACCTTAGTATGTCTTATATATATTAAATATAATTACCTTTAAATAAATACCTAAATTACTTCAAAAATAATAGTGTTTTATTAATCGAACATTATTCAAAAATGTCTAAATAATAAATTAAATATCTAAAAATTACATACATAATTTTTATAGTCTTAGTTAATCATATAGATTAGTAGAAAAATTTAAGAAAATGTTTTTATTATATTTTTGTATTTATTTTTGTTTTTACCCTTAATGTATTCACAAAACAATTTTAATTCTACGTAATTACTAAATAAACCTAAATAATTATTTTTATAATTTTTATAAGTTTCTATCAGTCTAATAACCTGTAGAAAAATATTTAAAAAAATATTTTTTATTATTTTATATTTATTCTTAATTTACCTTCAAATTACATAATAATAGAGTTTAATTATATAATAAATACCAATTCGACCCAAGTAATTATTTTTATAATTTTTTCAGATCTATATAAGTTTTAAAAACTCAGAAAAAAATTATATATATTTTATTTTTTTTTAAAAGTATTTATTACGAATTTTACATTGTTTTTACGTTTAAACACTACATAATTCGTATTTAATTATAAATAATATTCCATAAATTATCAAAATTATTTTTATGCATCATAACACTTATAATACTAATTATAACATATAAACATAATTAATTTCGAATTTTACAAAGAATATACAATAAATATAAATATAAATGACAATATTGAAAAAAATTAATAAAAATAGAAAGTACCTCAAATTTTCTTCAAGGTTTTGAGAGAATAACTTAAGTTTTTGTGTTTGGCAAGAAAAAATGAATGAGGAGCCATGTATTTATAGGTAAAAAATAGTTGGTGAAAAGAAAAAAAAATAATAAAATAAAGGTGCTAATTTTGACAAAATAATAAAAACATGTTAAAAATGTTTTTAATAAGTTTTTGTTTTTGAAAATATTTAGTCAAAATTCATGGGCTCATTATTTAATTTATAAAAAAAATCTTATTTCTTTTTATTTTTATTTTTTTTATAAGCTAAAAATATATATATATATATATATATATATATATATATATATATATATATATATATATATATATATATATATATATATATATATATATATATAATGATTAAAATAACTTATCATTTAATTAATAATTATGTTACATATAGTTTTAAATATAATACGCATTAATATTAACTAAAGTTATTTTATATAATTAGTGTAAACTTTAGTTAACAGAACGTGTCGACTAAAAATAAATATTTGATCAACGTCGAATTTAATTATATATTACGTATGGATAACAACCCTATAGTCAAATTAGTCAATTCAGGCATGGAAATATGAGAGTTGTTATACCGTGTATATCAATGCATATAGCAATATAAAGACATGGGAGAACTAAAAATACTATAAAACCAAGAGCATAGTAGAAGTAAACAGATTCCTCTGGTGGGAGCTGTAAAAGAAGGATGATTGTGGTGATAACCAATATAAGGTCAAGAACAAGAACTGGATTGAGCATTTTGATAATGCTAAAAATGAACATATATTTCATAGCATTATTCCTCAAGAAAGACAAGATTTTAGTTGGTACTGTTCGATTTACAAGCAATATTCGTTTAAATATTAAAAAGTGAAGACAAAAGGCAGAATCGACAAATTGAAGACAAAAAGGTCCAAAGAGCTAAAAAGTACAAGATACAACTAAAAAGGTTCAAAATATTGATGAGGAACGTCTCAAAATGACAAGAGTACAAGTTACAAAACGCAAAGTACACGATATAAAATAATACGCGAAGACGTCCGAAAATCCGGAATCGGGACCTGAGCCAAGAAGAAACGCCCGACGCAACGGACCAAAAATATCTAGTCTACTATGCACAAGAATATAATATAATATATATATAATTATATATAATTATATATTATATTATATATATTATTATTATATTACGTCGGCAAGAAGAAAACAAATCAATTTGGCTGGATCCAGGGTGGCCATGCGACTCGCATGGCCAGAGGCACAAATCCATGCGAGTCGCATGGAGTGCAAATGTTGGTCAGGTCCTATATAAAGCCAGTTTTCTGCCGAGTTTTACACATAATTTTAATCTCTCTCAATATATACGATATATATATATATAATTTATATTTTAATTTTAATTATAATTCTAATAATAAGGGTATGTTAGCAAATGTTGTAAGGGTGTAAGTCGAAATTCTGTCCGTGTAACGCTACGCTATTTTTAATCATTGTAAGTTATGTTCAACCTTTTTATATTAATGTCTCGTAGCTAAGCTATTATTATGCTTATTTAAAACGAAGTAATCATGATGTTGGGCTAATTACTAAAATTGGGTAATTGGGCTTTGTACCATAATTGGGGTTTGGACAAAAGAACGACACTTGTGGAAATTAGACTATGGGCTATTAATGGGCTTTATATTTGTTTAACTAAATGAAAATTTGTTAATGTTAATATAAAGATTTACAATTGGGCGTCCCTATAAATTACCATATACACTCGATCGGACACGATGGGCGGGGTATTTATATGTACGAATAATCGTTCATTTAACCGGACACGGGAATGGATTAATAGCCACTAGAATAATTAAAACAGGGGTGAAATTACATTCAAGGGTAATTGGTGTAATTGTTAACAAAGTAGTAAAACCTTGGTTTACACGCAGTCGATAACCTGGTGTATTCATTAAACAAAGTATTAAAACCTTGTTACAATTCGAATCCCCAATTAGTTGGAATATTTAACTTCGGGTATAATAATAATTTGACAAGGACACTTGCAATTTATATTTATGACTGATGGACTGTTATGGACAAAAACCAGACGGACATATTAAATAATCCAGGACAAAGGACAATTAACCCATGGGCATAAAACTAAAATTAACACGTCAAACATCATGATTACGGAAGTTTAAATAAGCATAATTCTTTTATTTCATATTTAATTTCCTTTATTTTATATTTAATTGCACTTCTAATTATCGCACTTTTATTTATTGTTATTTAATCGCACTTTTAATTATCGTACTTTTTAATTATCGCAATTTTATTATTCGCAATTTCATTATCGTTATTTACTTTACGCTTTAATTTAAGTCTTGTATTTATTTTATATTTTACATTAGGTTTTAACTGCGACTAAAGTTTTAAAATCGACAAACCGGTCATTAAACGGTAAAAACCCCCCTTTATAACAATAATATTACTTATATATATATTTGTATTTTTATAAAAGTAAACTAATATAGCGTTGAGCTTTGTTCAAAGATTTCCCTGTGGAACGAACCGGACTTACTAAAAACTACACTACTGTACGATTAGGTACACTGCCTATAAGTGTTGTAGCAAGGTTTAAGTATATCCATTCTATAAATAAATAAATATCTTGTGTAAAATTGTATCGTATTTAATAGTTTTTCCTAGTAAAATAATAACTATTTTATATACACCTCGCTTCACATCAAGTATTTTTGGCGCCGCTGCCGGGGAACTATCTTAAAAGCCGGAAGCGCAACGCTAATATAAAAAAAAAAAAAAAAGATTTTTAGTTACTTTTATTAAAAGTCGTTTTTGTAAAAATACGTTTTAAATATTCGAAATTATAAAAAGAAAAACAAAAATATTAGTATTTTTAAGATTTTGTTAAATATTTAAGTTTTATAAGTTTCTTTATTTCTATTTTAGTTTATAAAAATATAAGTTTTATTTTAAAATCTTTTATTTATTTAAAAAACAGAAAACAGAAAATAAAAAAAAAAAAAAGCTTTTAAAATCGAAAAAAAAAATATTTTAAGTATATTTTTAAGTTTTTCTTTTATTTTTACAAAATTATAAAGTATTTTAAGTTTATTTTTAAGTTTTTATTTTGATTATATATATATATTTTATTTAAATTTAAAACAGAAAAAAAAAGAAAATAAAATATTAAATATTACGTGACCTGTCATTTGAACCAGTCCAATTGAACCAGTTCAGGGTGTCCATGCGACTCGCATGACCCACCCCCTTAAACCATGCGACTCGCATGAGGGGTCTGACAGGGCCACAAACAAACCCTAAAAACGCATTTATTACGGATATTATTTTATTATTATTAATTAAACCCTAATTTGATTTTATTATTATTAATTAAGTTTTTAGTTTAATTAATTTTAACTACTTTTAATTAGTTTTATTATATTTAAAACTTAATACTTTAATATAATTAATATAAAAATAATATTTTAATAAAAATTGAATTTTTTTTATCACTTTTTATTTCTTTTAATATTTTGTCCCTTTTTAATCGTTGTAGCATAATATTTGTATTTTTAGCTCATATTTAATTTTAAACTTAGTTTTTGCTATAGTTATTTTTACTCCTATATTTTTAGGCTTTGCCGTAGAATTCCTTAAGTGCTTTTTCTTTAGACTAAGATTTAGGTGCTTTAGAATTTTGCGACGCCTTTTTAAGTTTTAGTTTTTTCCATTTGGGATTTAGTTTTTCCTTGTAAGCTTTAATATTTTTAGACACCTTTTACTATGTACCAATTATCATTACAATTAATAATTTCAATTTGCGATTATAATTTTAAGTTAGTTGTAGTAATAAGGTTAGGTTAGTAAAGTATTTTTAAGTTTTTATAAGTTTCTTTTATTTTTCCGTCACCTTTTATTTTTCAACCATTTTTTTCTTTTTCGACCTTTTTCGACGAACTCTTTTTCTCTCTTATTTCTCGCCATTCTAGTTTTTAGGACTTAGAATTTTTTCTACTTCTTATCTAAATTTCTTAAAATTACGAAAATTTATTTTAAGTGGTTAAATTAATAGACATCAAAATTTTCTGGTTCGTAGTAATAGTTGGATTTGTACGTGGACCGGGTTATTGGAGCCAAACAGTCCTCAATTATATTGAGACCAAACGAATCCTGCCCCTCTGCTGCATCTTTTGGCTATTCGAAACGTGGGCAAAATCAGAAAAGTCTATTGATTGGATAACTTATTATAATTTTTCTTTCCTTTTTAAAACTAATAGGATATTCAGTGAATGCACCGAGCAAGACGTTCATCACCTTTTGTACGTTCACCACCTGTAACTAGATCAAGACATCGTTTAACAAATATAACCGCCGTTGATTTTTCTTTAGAATCGTCATCCAGTCGACCAAGTACTTCAGTTCAAATTTCCGATAATCCATTTTTTGAACCCAACCTCACAATTGAGAATCCGGAAAATATTCAGGAACGGTTCGTAGATCCTGAACCATTAAACTTTCCTCCGGAACCACCAATCATTCAAACAGAGATTGTTGAGGAACGAACCATTAAATCAGAATCATCTAGTGATTCCGATTCAACAAATTCAATTATGGAGAATCTGGAACCTTTAAGTATGGAAGACCGAATGAGAGCTAAACGCACTGGCCAAGGTCACGCAATTACTCATCCAGACATTAATGCGCCAGATTATGAAATCAAAGGACAAATTCTACACATGGTGACTAATCAATGCCAATTTAGTGGTGCGCCGAAGGAAGATCCAAATGAACATCTACGTACCTTTAATAGGATCTGCACACTATTTAAAATCCGAGAAGTGGAGGATGAACAGATATATCTCATGTTATTTCCCTGGACTTTAAAGGGAGAAGCCAAAGATTGGTTGGAATCGTTACCTGAAGGGGCGATTGATACATGGGATGTTTTAGTTGACAAATTTCTTAAACAATTTTTTCCTGCATCTAAAGCCGTAAGACTTCAAGCAGAAATTGTTACGTTCACACAGAAGCCAAATGAAACTCTATATGAGGCGTGGACAAGATATGGAAAGTTATTAAGAGGATGTCCGCAACATGGTTTAGACACCTGTCAAATAGTACAAATATTCTACCGAGGATGCGACATCACTACAAGAAAAGACATAGATATAGCAGCTGGTGGTTCTATTATGAAGAAAACCGAAACTGATGCTTACAAAATTATTGATAACACTGCTTCCCACTCACATGAGTGGCACCAAGAAAAAGACATCATTAGATCATCTAAAGCAGCTAGAGCCGATTCTAGCCATGACTTAGATTCCATTTCGGCAAAGATAGATGCTTTCGAGAGACGAATGGAAAAGATGACTAAAGATATTCATGCTATACGAATTAGTTGTGAGCAGTGTGGAGGACCACATTTGACAAAAGATTGTCTCAGTATTGAATTAACAATGGAACAAAGAGAGAATATTTCATACATAAACCAAAGGCCTGGAAATAATTATCAGAATAATTATCAACCGCCAAGACCGATTTACAATCAAAACCAGAATTATAACCGAAATATTCCATACAACAACCAACAAGGTCCTAGCAATCAACAAGTATCCAATAATACTTATAATCAGCAAAGACCTAATTTTCAAAACAAACCACCACAACAAACCGATGATAAAAAGCCGAATTTAGAAGATATGATGACGAAGCTAGTTGAAACTCAAACGCAGTTTTTCACATCTCAAAAACAAACAAATGAACAAAATGCTCAAGCATTTAGAAATCAACAAGCTTCTATTCAAAATCTGGAACAAGAAGTAAGTAACCTAGCAAGGTTAATAGGTGAAAGAAAACCGGGAAGTCTACCTAGTGATACAAACGCTAACCCCCGGAATGAAACAGCTAAAGCTATTACCACAAGAAGTGGTACAACACTTAAACCACCTGAAATACCTGTAACTTCTGATGAAACCATTCCTACTCCACAAGAACCACAACCTGATCAGGATAAGGAAAAAGAACCGGTAGTTGAAAAGGATAATGAAGATAACACAGTTAAGGATAAACCTTATGTTAAACCGTACCAACCACCACTTCCTTACCCGAGTAAAATGAAGAAAGAAAAACTTGAAGCCGAGCAATCCAAATTCTTGGATATGTTTAAACAGATAAATGTAAATCTTCCTTTCATTGATGTGATTTCAGGAATGCCAAGATATGCTAAATTCTTGAAAGATCTAATCTCAAATAGAAAGAAAATGGAAGAACTTTCGGCTGTTACTATGAATGCTAATTGTTCAGCAGTGCTGTTGAATAAGATACCAGAAAAACTATCTGATCCAGGAAGTTTTACAATTCCATGTTTTCTGGGTAGTCTTAGTTCAATTGAAGCATTGGCAGACTTAGGTGCTAGTATAAATCTAATGCTGTATTCACTATACACTAAACTAGACCTTGGAGAATTAAAACCAACCAGAATAAGCATACAACTAGCCGATAGATCAATAAAATATCCTAGAGGGATAATGGAGAACATGCTAGTTAAAGTTGGTACTTTAGTATTTCCAGTAGATTTTGTTGTTTTGGACATGGAAGAAGATTCTCAAGTTCCTCTCATATTAGGAAGACCATTCTTAAACACGGCTAAAGCAATGATAGACGTGTTCGGTAAGAAACTGACCCTAAGTATAGAGGATGAGAGTGTTACCTTTTCAGTTGATAGAGCCATGCAACAACCACAATCTGCAGATGATACATGTTATTATATTCAAACTATAGATGCACATGCAGAATTATTAGAAGAATTTCCAGAATTACAAGGAACAGGAGAATGTTCTTTAGGAGAAGGTAATGAACCAATTGATGAAGCTGAAATGTTAGCTACACTTATAGCTAATGGATATGAACCAACAACAGAAGAAATTCAAATGCTAAAAGAAGAAGACAGATATCGATATAAATCATCGATAGAAGAACCTCCGAAATTAGAGTTAAAGCCACTTCCAAACCATTTGGAATACGCTTATTTACATGGTGAATCTGAATTACCTGTAATAATATCGTCTTCTCTTACTGAAAATGAGAAATCACAACTCATTTCTGTGTTGAAAGCTCATAAACCAGCCATTGCATGGAAGATTCATGATATTAAAGGAATAAGTCCTTCGTATTGCACACATAAAATCCTTATGGAAGAAGGTCATAAAACGTATGTGCAACGCCAACGAAGACTAAATCCTAATATGCAAGATGTAGTTAAGAAAGAGATTATTAAACTGCTAGATGCAGGTTTGATATATCCAATTTCTGATAGTCCATGGGTAAGCCCAGTTCAATGCGTGCCTAAGAAGGGTGGCATGACTGTCATTACAAATGAGAAAAATGAGCTTATTCCTACTAGGACTGTAACAGGATGGCGTGTATGTATTGATTATAGAAAATTAAATGACGCCACCAGAAAAGATCACTTTCCCTTACCTTTCATAGATCAAATGTTGGAAAGATTAGCCGGAAATAGTTACTATTGTTTTCTAGATGGATTTTCCGGATATTTTCAAATTCCAATAGCACCCGAAGACCAAGAGAAAACCACATTCACGTGCCCTTATGGTACTTTTGCTTACAAACGCATGCCATTTGGACTTTGCAACGCCCCTGCAACCTTTCAAAGGTGTATGATGGCGATTTTTCACGACATGATAGAAGAATGCATGGAAGTATTCATGGATGACTTTTCAGTCTTCGGTGATACATTTAAATCATGTCTAGTTAATCTGGAACGAATGCTAATTAGATGCGAAAAATCAAATCTAGTACTTAATTGGGAGAAATGCCATTTCATGGTTAAAGAAGGCATCGTTCTTGGACATAAAATTTCAAAAGAAGGAATTGAAGTGGATAGAGCTAAAGTAGATGTAATTGCTAAACTTCCACATCCCACCAATGTTAGAGGAGTTAGGAGTTTTCTAGGGCATGCCGGTTTTTACCGACGTTTCATAAAAGATTTTTCAAAAATTGCCACTCCTATGAATAAACTCCTAGAAAAGGATGCGCCGTTCATCTTTTCAGATGAGTGTATCAAATCTTTTAATATTCTTAAAGAAAAACTCACTAATGCGCCGATCATGATAACACCAAATTGGAATCTACCATTTGAACTAATGTGCGATGCAAGTGATTTTGCAATGGGAGCCGTTTTAGGACAAAGGATTGAAAAACGATTTCAACCTATATATTATGCTAGTAAGACATTACAAGGAGCACAAACGAACTATACAACTACTGAAAAAGAACTCCTTGCTATTGTCTTTGCTTTTGACAAATTTCGATCATATCTCGTTCTAGCAAAAACGGTGGTCTATACCGACCATTCTGCTCTTAGATACCTATTTTCAAAACAATATGCTAAACCAAGATTAATCCGTTGGATCTTACTCTTACAAGAGTTTGATATTGAAATTCGAGATAAAAAAGGAGTAGAAAATCTCGCCGCTGATCATCTTTCTCGTCTTGAAAATCCCGAATTAGAAGTTCTAAATGAATCGGCCATACAAGACAACTTTCCTGATGAATATCTATTGAAGATAGATTATAAAGAAATCCCATGGTTTGCAGACTATGCAAACTACTTAGTTTGTGGATTCCTTGAAAAAGGATTATCGTACCAAAGACGAAAGAAATTCTTCAGTGATATAAAACACTATTTCTGGGAAGATCCACATCTGTTTAAAAGTTGTCCCGATGGAATAATACGCCGATGTGTATTTGGAGATGAAGCTAGTAAAATTTTAAACCATTGTCACACAGGACCAACAGGAGGGCATTATGGGCCTCAACTAACAGCAAGAAAAGTTTATGAAGCTGGATTCTATTGGCCTACAATTTACAAAGACGCACACCTTCTTTGCAAATCCTGTGATGCATGTCAAAGGGCCGGAAAAATAAGTCAACGTGATGAAATGCCACAAAATGTCATCCAAGTATGTGAAGTATTTGACATTTGGGGTATTGACTTTATGGGTCCATTTCCAAAATCTCATAATAATCTATATATACTCGTAGCCATTGATTATGTATCTAAATGGGCGGAAGCACATGCTCTCCCAACTAACGATGCACGAGTTGTAGTCAACTTTTTAAAACGTCTTTTTGCAAGGTTTGGAACACCGAAAGCTTTAATAAGTGATCGGGGTACTCATTTCTGTAATAATCAACTTGAGAAAGTTCTTAAAAGATATGGAGTAACTCATAAAATCTCCACCGCATATCATCCACAAACAAGTGGACAAGTTGAAAATACCAACCGAGCTTTAAAACGTATTCTAGAGAAAACCGTAGGATCAAATCCAAAGGAATGGTCCATTAAATTGGAGGATGCACTCTGGGCTTTTAGAACAGCCTACAAAACTCCAATTGGAACCACACCTTTTAGACTTGTTTATGGAAAAGCATGTCATCTTCCAGTAGAAATTGAACACAAATCATTTTGGGCTTTGAAGACATGTAATCTTGATTTACATGAAGCTGGACGTCTACGATTAAGTCAACTAAATGAATTAGAAGAATTAAGACATGAAGCATACGAAAATTCGTTAATCTATAAAGAAAGAACGAAGAAATGGCATGATAAAAGAATCAGAAGTTCAAAAGAATTCAAAGAAGGAGACAGAGTTCTTCTTTTCAATTCACGATTCAAGCTATTTCCTGGAAAATTGAAATCAAGATGGTCTGGACCATTCATAGTCAAAAGAGTTTTCCCATACGGAACGATAGAATTAATAAATTCAAATGGGATTGAATTTAAAGTTAATGGTCACAGAGTTAAACATTACATACATGGTCCGATGGAAGTCGACAACGAAGTTAATCACAATTTCGACACCACAGCTAACTAAGTGTGGGGAGAATCAAGTCTTTAAAGGATAATATGTATTTCTGTTAGAGTTAGATTGTCTGTTTTCGTGTAGTTCTCGAAAATGGAACACGTATGGTCTTTCCCTAGCAGACCCTAAAGAACTAGTCTTCTCCCCCCATTCTGAATTTTTATTTTTTTAGGTTTTTACGAAATGAAGACTGCCTGTGAACTAAACCATGGTCTAATGCTACACGCTTTGATCACTAAACGTAATAATGACATACTACCGAGCGAATTAGTATCAGTAATCAGAGAAAGAATGGACGGAGTTAGAAAAGGATCCAGATGCGAAGATAATAAGTTACAATTCGGTAAAGGAAAATCAAAATCCGCAGCGAAAAGAAGAGCACGACACCTAGAACGATGTCACAAATGCGGAAAATGGTCACATGGAGGTAAATGTTCAAATAATCAAACCTATTCAAATACCGAATTTGTTACTTTATGCAGAGACGGACCGTTCATATGTTTAGAAGAAAAGACAATGAATGCTCGAGGTTACGCCTATGCAGCCATGGAAAACCAATTAAACCGACTATCTTATGAATATAATAGATCATATAACTAAGAAATCTATTTCACAGGTATGTCTGTACAGTTTTTATTTTTATTTTTATTTTTAACCTTTTGATAATAAACGCTAATTTGTTCGCTAAAAAGTATTAAATTGGTATTAAATAAAATTAGGTTTGGCGACCGAAATTATTGATATCGTTCAAAAATTTATTACATCACTGCGAAATTTAACGTTTATTCTTAAGGTATAAATATCTTTAATCAATCAACCCAAAATATTTCAAAAATTCGTCATGAGTTAAATTAGGTCTTGGAACCGAAATTACTTTACCGAAAAGAGGGGCGCATATTTTTGATAATATTTGATTGATTAAAGTGGGATAAAAAGACAAAAAGATTTTTAAATTTATTTTTACCATGTTTTTAAAATTAATATTTAAATCTTAAGTTAATATTGTAAACTTTATAAAAACAATATATTTAAAATTGTAAATATTTGAAAAATTAATATAAGTTTGATATGAATTTATGAATTTTTAAAATTAAGTTTGGTGTGAATTTTTAAAATATAAATTTTTAAATTTATGAATTTTTAAATTAAGTTTGGTGTGAATTTTTAATTTTATATTTAAGTTGTGTGAATTTAAAAACAAAAATTTACTTTATCTCATTAAGTTAAGAATATGATTTTTAAAATTCGTCGTAAGTTGAAGACTAGGTCTTTGAACCGAAATTGCTTTACCCGAGGGAGGGACGAGAACTTTTATTATCATTATTTTTAATCTTTTTGATTTAAAGTATGCCAAAAAAATTAAAAAAATCCAAAAATCTAAGCTTTTAAAACAATCGCTTGAAAATGACAAAATTTTAAAATTTTGTCGAGGGACGGACTAGGGCATCTTCCCGAAACGACCTCGTCTTAAAAAGAAACAAAATTTTTAAAATTTTTATGTTTTAAAAGTATAAGGTTATTAAAAAAAAAAAAAAAAAAAAAAAAAAAAATACCCCCATGCGACTCGCATGGGGGAAAGGCTTATACCATGCGAGTCGCATGGCAGCCAAAAACTGGCCAGGATCAAAATTCCAGCCGAGCTGCTCTTTTTCACAACACACATACACAAACACGAACTTACTACAAAACCCTCTCAAAAATTCATCATTTTTCACCAAATTTCTTGCAAAACTTCACAACAATTATGCCTAGATTCAGTAGTCTCAACCCCTTCAGGAGAAAGGTAAAGATTTCACCCCTAATCTCTTTAAATTCGAATTTTTGTGTTCTTGAGCTAGAAATTTTATATTTTGATTTTGTTAAATTTAGGTGTAATTAGAGCTAAATTGTTGTTATATTATGCATGTATATCCTAGATAGAAGCTATTTAACATGAATTGAAGCTAAAAACTTCAAATTTTTAAGAATCTAGGGTTTGTGTTCTTGAGCAATTTGGGGCTTTTTGATATAAACAGGTTATGGCCGATTTTTATCATGAATTGTTGCTAAATTAAGTAGTGTAACATGTTTAGGTAGTCAATTGATCCAAACTTTGAGCCTAAACATGTTTTTGAGAATTAAAGTGGACTTTTTAAGTCCAAAAATTCATGAACTTGGATAAATTGATATAAAGGCCATTTGAAACTTGTTTCATTGCTAGTAGTGATTATTTTGGCATGTTATTTGAGATAAATGCTTATGAACCTGATGTACATTTTTCGTATATGCTTATTTGATAAAGTGTAGACTTGACAAAAATATGAAAATGAGCACTAGTTTGATTTGAATGCCATGTAACAAGTGTTTAATTGCCATAATGATTATTGTTGACATGTTTAAGAGTTTAAATGTGATAAAACATTGTACACATTTTCGTATGTAAAAGTGTAGAATTGTTATTGTTAAGAAAATGTGTATAAAATGTGTTATGAATTGAACATGTCATCATAATTGTTTCAAGTTATTATTTTGCTAACACTAATGCATATTTGGATGCACAATTTTTGTGTTTAATGTGTTTTACAGAGAGCCGATACTGGAGGTTCAGGAGCATCATCGTCCAGGCAACCAGAGCCCGAACCGGAAATGTTTCATGAACAAGAACAACATATGCAACAAGAAGAAGAAGAACAGGAGGAGCAACATATTCCATATCACGATCAAGATCAATTATTCATGAATCAGTTTCGTCAATTCGCTCCACATCAAAGGATTCTGAGCTTAGACATTAATGAAGATCAGTTACACCCAAATCTGAGATTTGATCGATGTTGGATAGAGTATCCAGATTATCAAAAGAACATGCATATTCTCTACTTTAAGGTTGTTGAAATGCCAAGGGCAATTGACTGGGTACCTTTGGAAACAGTTGACCTTGCCGAACCGATTCGGGAATTATTGGTGCAAAGGTATGGTAATTCTCAGTTTAACGATTGGATGCGCCTATTTTCCATTCGTAGAACCATATATAGGGAATGGTGTATAGAATTACTTAGTACTATTAAGTTAAACAGTGATGTTAGGAGGATAGATGATAGAAGCTTTATTAGATTTCTGTTAGGTGGACGCATGTACAGAATGTCCATGATAGATTTAGCTAGGGCCTTACAGATTTACACCCCTGCTGAACTTTTGAGCCCCGACTGTAATAGCCTGATTGCCCAAGGAGAAAGGGTAGATAGGGAATTTGATATTAACGCCATCTGGAGGCGTATGTCCCACTTTAATGAATTTCACGCCAGTGGAAATCATACATACTTAGATATAGACAGAGCTGAACTCCGGGTGATTCATAGATTCTTAGCAAACACAATTACACAAAGGGGAAGAAATAAGGAGAAATTGACCGTAAACGATTTGTTCTACCTCAAGTGTATTAGAGACCCGAGGAGTTTCGTTAACATTCCCTATTGTGTTGGTTATTATCTCGCTAATGTAGTTTCGGGGATGAAATCGGGGAGTATTATAGGTGGTGGTATTTTCATTACTCTCATTGGAGAGTATTTAGGTGTAGATAAGCACCAAGGGGGTCCAATGAACGAAATAGAGGACGGAGTTGAAACTATAAGTTCAAACCTTTATCACGGTGCAAGGGTATTATTGATGAGACGTGGTCGGGTATATCGATACGAGGGACCTCAGCGACAGGTAGAAAGAGGTTCGGATGATGAAATGGAAGAGGCGAACAACATTATAGGAGTTGTTCGGGATACTGCTCTTGATTTAGGCGTTCGTATGGAGGATGAATACATGACGAACTATGATAGGCATATGCAGTACGAGGCATGGCAACGTCGGAATGACTACGAGCATTCCCGGCAACGAGAGCATGGCCGATGGGATTATCATCAGCGCCAAATTATAAGCCAGTTGCAGCCTGGCGAGATGCATTATCCGACCCGACCCGCATACTATCCCGCACATCAGCCAGAAATGAGACCACCCTATGATTCATATGATTATGACGCAGCATACCAGTTCACCTATAATCAGCCATGGAACCCGGACGCGAACATGAATTGGGATCCATATCCTAATTTTCCTCCTAACCCACCTCCTGATCAGTAGAGATAAGTTGGTAATTTTTATTTTTATTTTAAACACTTAACATTTTATTACGTTTATGTAATGTTTGATATTTTATTATTATTGTGTACTAATATTTTTCTTATAGTTTGAAAGTGGGATGCCAAAGTTCCATTTCAAATTGCATGTATGATTATATTTGTATTGTATGTATTCTATTTTATGCACAAAACAGGGTAAAACAACGCGTTTTCAAAGACTGGCAGTAAGTTCAGCAAAAGCAAGTAATTTTGACGACAATGATGCAAAATATATGTGAAATAACAACAAGACGGAATGAACAAATGACGTGCACCATTTATCATTCAGCAAACAAACGCCAATATATTTGGAAACTTTGGTAAAAATTTAATCATTTTCACACTAATCACCCTCAATAATTTAAATTGTTACTAATTTCTTGCAAATGAGGGCATTGCAAGATCTTAAGTGTGGGAAGGGGTTAAATTCTTTCGGATTTTAAAATTTTTATATTAAACACTTGGTTACCATTAAAAATACTAGTAAAGCAGTAGTTGTATTAGAATCTAGTGCTCTCTGATAAAAAAAGAACAGCCCTAGTCTTATATACTGACTACCCAATTCTAGTAAAAATTTTCAAAATTTTCAATTAAATGAATTCAAATCATGTTTATACATATTTATGAACGATAAAACTAGGTTTTAACACCGAAATTATTGTTACCTCGGAAAGGACATAAATTAAGAAACAAACTAAAATGTCAAAATTCATTTAAAATGGAATAGAGGACGATAAAAAGGAAAATAAAAGCCAAGTGTGGGAAAATTTACCAAGTTATCTTAAACATATGTCACATATATCTGTAACAAATAACTGAAAATACTTTTGCTTTGGACTAAACTAAACTGTTTTACCCAATGAAAGAAAAGAAGAGATGGATCTACACGATGAATCAATTCCATCACTAAAAGGAAGTAAAGTCTTCCGAAAAAGACACGCGCTTCTTGATTTAGGTCATGAAGTTGTCGTCCAGACCAGCTGTAGGTTGACGAAAAATCTAGAAAAGTCATCACTAAAATCAGCAGGAAATCCACGGACCTCAGCATTAAACAGGGTCGCCAAGTGGTCAGATTTATCCTAACCATGAGAAGGATTTATCTCGTACAATGGGGAGGCACCATGCAAATTAGCTGGATAAGACTAATGAATCAGATTCCCAGAAAGGATAATCTCCTTAAAGATTAAAAATCAGCTTTTAAGACTGATATTACTCAATCCTAGAGATTGACTTTAAAGATTGAGAATTACAAACTCATGGAATTCAATGATATCTAAACTCGAGCTTGAACGAGAAAATATTTTGATCAAAAATACAAACCGATTTGTTTTCTGAAAACCCATTTTCAATGCGTTCATTACCATTGAACGTAAAATCCTAAGAAATTCACCTGGAATTCATTAGGTCACCTGAACCAAATCGGGTGTCAACCGTAAGAACGGTGGTTGCATAGCATGGTCGGAGACAGGACCTTGTGCCAGACCGAAAAAATTATAAGGGTGAGCTTTACTATTGCTCCTACCAAGGATAGTAATTGCGTCCGACACGTTATAGACCATAATCAAAAGCATGTCACGGGACATTGCCTTAAACAGTTGCTTGTTCAACGCTTTCCTTTACAACCGGACGGTAGTTTGCCGAAAGGTAATATACGGAACAAGTAAACTGGACGTGTTGCTTTCCAAATACAAGGTTAGCAAGTGGGTGACACAAAACCGCAAGTTTTGAGCTAAAATTTTCAAATCTGAAACCCACCAAACCCACAAAAATATTTTGCAAACACCGGTAAAGGGTTATTCCGGAAAACTTATCTAGGGTAAAAACTAGATTTCGAAAGATCAAATGTTTTCATAAAGATCCAATTTCCTTAATGGATCTAAATTTTTATAGTCATGTGGGACTGTAAACCACATCGTTACTACCATTGTTCATACCGCCGTATTGAAATCACTGATGTACAAAGTGTGAAGAATAAAGAAGTGATTCTAGTATTTCAAGACAATATTGCTTGAGGACAAGCAACGCTCAAGTGTGGGAATATTTGATAATGCTAAAAACGAACATATATTTCATAGCATTATTCCTCAAGAAAGACAAGATTTTAGTTGGTACTGTTCGATTTACAAGCAATATTCGTTTAAATATTAAAAAGTGAAGACAAAAGGCAGAATCGACAAATTGAAGACAAAAAGGTCCAAAGAGCTAAAAAGTACAAGATACAACTAAAAAGGTTCAAAATATTGATGAGGAACGTCTCAAAATGACAAGAGTACAAGTTACAAAACGCAAAGTACACGATATAAAATAATACGCGAAGACGTCCGAAAATCCGGAACCGGGACCTGAGCCAAGAAGAAACGCCCGACGCAACGGACCAAAAATATCTAGTCTACTATGCACAAGAATATAATATAATATATATATAATTATATATAATTATATATTATATTATATATATTATTATTATATTACGTCGGCAAGAAGAAAACAAATCAATTTGGCTGGATCCAGGGTGGCCATGCGACTCGCATGGCCAGAGGCACAAATCCATGCGAGTCGCATGGAGTGCAAATGTTGGTCAGGTCCTATATAAAGCCAGTTTTCTGCCGAGTTTTACACATAATTTTAATCTCTCTCAATATATACGATATATATATATATAATTTATATTTTAATTTTAATTATAATTCTAATAATAAGGGTATGTTAGCAAATGTTGTAAGGGTGTAAGTCGAAATTCTGTCCGTGTAACGCTACGCTATTTTTAATCATTGTAAGTTATGTTCAACCTTTTTATATTAATGTCTCGTAGCTAAGCTATTATTATGCTTATTTAAAACGAAGTAATCATGATGTTGGGCTAATTACTAAAATTGGGTAATTGGGCTTTGTACCATAATTGGGGTTTGGACAAAAGAACGACACTTGTGGAAATTAGACTATGGGCTATTAATGGGCTTTATATTTGTTTAACTAAATGAAAATTTGTTAATGTTAATATAAAGATTTACAATTGGGCGTCCCTATAAATTACCATATACACTCGATCGGACACGATGGGCGGGGTATTTATATGTACGAATAATCGTTCATTTAACCGGACACGGGAATGGATTAATAGCCACTAGAATAATTAAAACAGGGGTGAAATTACATTCAAGGGTAATTGGTGTAATTGTTAACAAAGTAGTAAAACCTTGGTTTACACGCAGTCGATAACCTGGTGTATTCATTAAACAAAGTATTAAAACCTTGTTACAATTCGAATCCCCAATTAGTTGGAATATTTAACTTCGGGTATAATAATAATTTGACAAGGACACTTGCAATTTATATTTATGACTGATGGACTGTTATGGACAAAAACCAGACGGACATATTAAATAATCCAGGACAAAGGACAATTAACCCATGGGCATAAAACTAAAATTAACACGTCAAACATCATGATTAAGGAAGTTTAAATAAGCATAATTCTTTTATTTCATATTTAATTTCTTTTATTTTATATTTAATTGCACTTCTAATTATCGCACTTTTATTTATTGTTATTTAATCGCACTTTTAATTATCGTACTTTTTAATTATCGCAATTTTATTATTCGCAATTTCATTATCGTTATTTACTTTACGCTTTAATTTAAGTCTTGTATTTATTTTATATTTTACATTAGGTTTTAACTGCGACTAAAGTTTTAAAATCGACAAACCGGTCATTAAACGGTAAAAACCCCCCTTTATAACAATAATATTACTTATATATATATTTGTATTTTTATAAAAGTAAACTAATATAGCGTTGAGCTTTGTTCAAAGATTTCCCTGTGGAACGAACCGGACTTACTAAAAACTACACTACTGTACGATTAGGTACACTGCCTATAAGTGTTGTAGCAAGGTTTAAGTATATCCATTCTATAAATAAATAAATATCTTGTGTAAAATTGTATCGTATTTAATAGTTTTTCCTAGTAAAATAATAACTATTTTATATACACCTCGCTTCACATCACATTTTCACAATCTTTTAAAAGTATGAATCGAGAAAGAAAGTATAGAAGTGGTGAAGATAATGAAATGGAAGAAGTTAATTTATAGCAAAAATTCCAGACACATCAATCGAGATAATTCACCGCATTTAATCAAAGAAAATCCTAATTTCCTTAATTACCGGAGAATCAAATCTTATAAAGATTTCGAAGATTTCTTTAAATCCCTTGAATTCCGAAAATCAACTTTAGCTATGTCAAAAGTTAAGACAGACATTTAATTTCCTCTTTTCACTCTTTTGAGATAGCTTCGCTTATACTTTTCCTATAATCGAATTGTTTTATCCATATTATTTAAAGTAGATAAAACTCTATTTTTCAACTCATATCCATCATTCTTGTTGTAAAAAATGACGATCTCTATCAAATTTCATGACCGTGATTTTCACGAACTACTCTCTATTCTGTCTACCCTAATATTGTGGCATAAACGCTCAAGGTTTAAATAAGCTCACTATTATTCATAACACATTTCATGTGTATTGAAATGCTTGTATAGCATCATCTCTTTCTGAGAAAACCTAATCAATGACACTCTTGTTAAATCCTTTAGATAACATCCGCATTAAAAATAAAATATACTTCGTATCGTAAGATTTAAACGCTATAAACAAAAAATATTCTATCTGTTGGAATTCACGCAAGGCTCCGAGTATACCTGGGTACGTGAAAACCAAATAAAACAAAAATATCCTCACCTATTTACAAACAACGCCGACTGATGGCAATAACTAAATTTCGGGAAGAAATTTCTTTTAACTGGTAGGTACTATAACAACACGAAAATTTCCGACTAAATTTAAACCTAACTTTTATATGATTCTGACAATTCACGAACAATTATTCGTAAATAATTATGCATTAGTACTAAATTGTTATGTTAATATTATTATTAATATCATTTTTAATAATATATTACTAGTCATTAATATCATTTGTATATATACATGTAAATTATTACATTATTAGCATTATTATTTTTATAGTTATTAATACCATTATTAATATTAATATTATTATAATAAGTAATGAAATTATGACTTCTATTATTAACATTAATATTATTTATTCATTATCATTATCATTATTAAAATAAGTATTACTATAAAAATATCATTTATTTTTAATATTATTATTATATATAAATATCATTATTCTTGTTATTTATATATTAAAAGCATCATCATCATTATTATTATTATTATTATTATTATTATTATTATTATTATTATTATTATTATTATTATTATTATTATTATTATTATTATTATTATTATTATTATTATTAATATTAATACAATTATTACTATTATTATTAATATGATTATTAATATAATTATTATTAATTTTTACTATTATTAATATAATTATTAATTATTAATATTAATTATAAAATAAAAAGTAACAAATACCTAAATTAGGTAATCCGTTTATTATTTTTTTTATAACATGATTAACTTTTAAATTTTTTATTTTATCGTGATACATATCTGATTTCCAATTAATCTGCTTTTATTTTTTTATTATTATTTTCCTGATCGTGATATATATTTTAATCCCTACTGGTTTCAGTTTTGTATTTAATCAAGCACTTCATGCTATAAATCAATCAATTCTCCATCATCCTTATCATTTATCAATTACTTAAATCAGAATCATTTATTTATTTAATTTTTTTTGATAAACACCTCTGTTCTTGAACTCAATAATCAAAAGCTCGAATTCGAAACGTTTTTCAATATGTGTTAATGTCATGTTGTTAGGATTACTCTAGTTGAGCTTCCTGAAAAGTTTCACATTCCAATTTCAACTATCGAATCCGAATTCGTAAGTCAAAGTTAAATTTTTAAAAAGTCAAATGATTGTTCTTAATCAAATTCGATTTCGATTTAAAGTTTCAGGTCAAATTGATGATTTCTAAAGTTTCTGTAAATAATTTATCACCTTTTTCATGTTAAAATCTTTATCTAAAACGATCTATAATTCATGATCAAGGTTTGAGTTTGTATATTTTTTTTTCGAATACAGCAGTAGCTGTTCTTCGTCTTTTAATTTTTTTCTTTTGTGCTTCGAAATCACAATTATTAGATGTTTCTGGTTTAATTTAACATCCTAATTCAAATCAAAAACTGGTTGATATGTTAAATTGTTTTCTTGTCGAATTGGGTTGGAGAAGAAAAAGATGAAAAACAGAAAAACGAATAAATAAAAATTAGATAGGATTTAAATCAGAAAAAGCAAGGCAGAGCAGTTGGTTAGGGGAGTGTTCGGGTTAGCGAGGGGTCACGGGTTCGAGCCCGGCTTGAGGCATTCTTTTTAAAAGGGGCTTATTTGAAGGTATTTTGATTTTTATTATCATTATTATGTAATTATTATTATTATTATTACTAATATTATTACCATTATTATGATTTTTATTAATATTGTTATAGTTAGTATTTCAATTATTATTATTACTATTATCATATGTAGAATTATAAGTATTAGTATTATAATTATTAGTATTACTATTATTACTAAAATACGTATCATTATTATTATTATTATGAAAATAAAAGTTGTTATTATTTTCATTAATATTAGTATTGGTATCATTTTATAAATATTAGCATTATTTATCTATTTATAATTAATACTATCACTATTATCATAATAAGTAATATTATTAATATTATCATAATTATAATTACAAGTAAGATTATTATTATTATTGTTATTACTAATATTATGTTCATAACTATCACCAGCAGAAAAATTATTATTTTAGTATTATTATCAAGATTATTGTTATTATTAAAAATTTCATTTATAATTAGTATCGTTATGAAAAGTATCATTATTACTAGAAATTACCATTAGCAGTTTTATTAAAAATCTATAAATCTTAAAATTTCCACTTTATTAAAATTTACATTTTTATTATTTTTATTATTATTATTATTATTATTATTATTATTATTATTATTATTATTAATATTACTATTATCATTTTTACTAACAAAGTGACTAATGATAATTATTTTATTTTCAACTTCATTATTAAATTTAATTAATAGTATTATTATTGTTATTACAAAATAATACAACTCTTTATTCATTATCATTATTAATATCATTTTATCAAATAAATATTTATATATAAGAATATATATATATATATATATATATATATATATATATATATATATATATATATATATATATATATATATATATATATATATATATATATATATATATAAGAACTAAAATATATATAAACTTATTCGATTACGAGTATATGTGTTAATATATATACTTGATATAGGTTCATGAATCCGATGTCAACTCTACATCTTGTTCAATGCCATCATATGTATTTTTACTACAAAATACAGTATCGTGAGTTTCATTTGCTCCCTTTTTATCTATATTTTTGGGCTGAGGATACATGTACTATTTTTATAAATGATAGACACAAGTACAAACAATTATGCGACCAACATGAGTACTTTTATTGTGTTCATTTGAAACATACAAATCCCTGCTTTGTAATATCATTAATTGCTGGATGAATTAAAGTGGCAAACGGAATTATTATAGATAGCGCTATTGGGAGTAACGTCCCGCACTGTTGACCTCAGTTCAATTGGTGGTATAATAATGATCTCGACAATTACATATGTATTGTTACGGGGTAAAATCATTTAGTTTTGATATTATACGCTCATGGCATACTTTTGATATACATGATATATCGTCTTTTATTAAATCTTGTGATCTATTACTGAAAATCATTATTTATGACAAACCTATCAACTCACTCAACCTAGTGTTGACTTTTTAAAGCATGTTTATTCTCAGGTACTTAAATATTGCTTCCGCTGTATATCTGCTGCTTTGATGATGATTTCTTGCCATGCTTGAAGTCTTCATGCATTACTTATCAATTCATTTAAAAACATTTAATGCTTTAAATACAATGTAATCTATTTATCTTCCGCTGCAAAACTCAATAAAACGTCTCATATAGAGTCGTTCTCGTTTATACAACTGTGATTTGATATAATTAGTCACAAATACCCCAAGCCCTATTTGGGGGTGTGACATACATCTTACCAGCTCCTGGATGAATCGAATACCTTGACTTGTGGGCTTCATCTAGAATAAGGCTCCGTAAATCCCCATAACTAGGCACCCAGATTCTTCCGGCAAAGTATCGGAGTCCAGTCTCCTTAACCTCGAATCGAGAAACGAGAATGTTCAAGTGCTCTTGAGAAATATTCTCCTCCTTGAGAGCCTCATCTTGAGCTACTCGGATCAGGTTATTGAGATTCGTATGAATGGTGATGTTCAAGGCACGGACACGAAGTGGTACCGTTCTCTCCTTTCGGCTCAAGGCATCAGCTACAACATTTGCCTTGCCAGGGTGGTAACGAAGCTCACAATCATAGTCGTTCAACGTCTCAATCCATCGACGCTGTCTCATATTCAGCTGCTTCTGGTCGAATATGTGTTGGAGGCTTTTGTAATCGGTGAAGATAGTACTCTTGGTTCCATAAAGATAGTGTCTCCACAGTTTGAGTGCGAAGACAACAGCTCCAAGTTCAAGATCGTGAGTAGTGTAATTTCGCTCGTGAATCTTCAGTTGTCGGGAGGCGTAAGCAATAACCTTCTTTCATTGCATCAATACACAACCAAATCCATGTGTCGAGGCGTCGCAGTACCGTCGTCACTGTCATCGGGAAGTGATAAGATAGGTGCGGAGGTCAACTTCTGCTTCAGGGTTTGAAATGCCGACTCTTGCTCGGCTTCCCAAATGAACTTCTTCCCCTTATGAGTTAATGCAGTCAAAGGACGCGTAATCAGAGAGAAACCTTCAATGAATCTTCGGTAATAACCGGTGAGACCTAGAAATTGGCGGATATGAGTCGGAGTAGTGGGGGTTTCCCACTTGCTGATAGCTTCGATCTTCGAGGGATCGACTTTGATACCCTGATCGCTCACGATATAACCGAGAAATTGAACTTCCTTCAACCAAAATTCACACTTGGAGAATTTGGCATAGAGTTGCTCTTGTCTCAAAAGTTCAAGCATGAGTCGAAGATGTTGCTCATGTTCTTCTTCACTTCTGGAATAGATGAGGATATCATCTATGAAGACGATAATGAACTTGTCCAGGTATGGCTTGCATACGCGATTCATGAGGTCCATAAACACGGCAGTTGCATTGGTTAAACCGAATGGCATCACAAGAAATTGATAGTGACCATAACGGGTTCTGAACGCAGTCTTCATCACATCGCTCTCCTTCACCCTCAACTGGTGATAACCTGACCGTAGATCAATCTTGGAGTAAACACTGGATCCTTGCAGCTGATCGAAAAGATGGTCAATTCTAGGAAGAGGATACCGATTCTTGATCGTCAACTTGTTCAGCTCACGATAATCGATACACATGTGGAAAGATCCGTCTCTCTTCTTTACGAACAAAACAGGTGCGCCCTAAGGCGATGAACTCGGTTGGATAAATCCATGGTCTAGCAATTCCTGCAGTTGGCTCTGCAACTCTTGTAGTTCGGAAGGTGCAAGTCGGTAAGGTGCGCGGGCTATAGGTGCAGCTCCTGGTACTAGATCGATCTGAAATTCCACTTATCTCGGCGGTGGTAATCCCGGCAACTCTTCTGGAAAGACGTCGGGAAATTCGTTCACAATTCGCACATCATCCACGCTTTTCTCTTCAACTTCTAGCTTCTTCATATGTGCCAGAATAGTAAAGCGTCCCTTCTTCATAACCTTTTGTGCCTTCAAGCAACTAATAAGGTTCATGATAGTGCTCCAAATGAACATATATTTAGGCACAATATCCTTCCAATATGTAAAGCTTTTAGTTGTAATTGTTCTATTTTTATGTAATATTCGTTTAAATAAATAAGTGCGAAGACAAAAGAAGAAAACGACGATTTGAAGACGCAAATGACCAAAACGCTCAAAAGTACAAAGTACAATCCAAGTGGTTCAATTTATTGATAAGAAATGTCTAAAAGTTACAAGAGTACGAGCCGCAAAACGCAAAGTACAAGATATTAAATAGTACGCAAGGACGTTTGAAAATCCGGAACCGGGACCAGAGTCAACTCTCAACGCGCGACGCAACGGAGCTAAAATTACAAGTCAACTATGCACATAAATATAATATAATATATAAATAATTCTTAAAATTATATATATATATTATATTATATAATAAAACGTCGGCAAAACTAGAAAACAAAAGTAGGTGGCCTGATCCAGCTGGCCATGCGATCGCATGGCCAGGAAGACCATTTTTCATGTGATCGCATGAAGCCAGAAAACTGGCCAGGTCCTATAAATTCAGCATTTTTCGACGAGTAAAACACACCTTTTTCTTTTCCTTCATATGTAACGTAAATATATATATATATATATATATATATATATATATATATATATATATATATATAATTTAAAGTTTAATTTTAAATTAATAATAATAAGGTTATTTTAAGAATGTTTTACGGGTTTTAAGTCGAAATTCTGTCCGTGCAACGCTACGCGATTAATCACCACTGTAAGCTATGTTCTTCCTTTTTAAAGTAATGTCTCGCAACTAAGTCATTATTATGCTTATTTGAGCCAAAGTAATCGTGATGTTAAACTAAATATTAAGACGGGGTTATTAGATTTTGTACCATAATTAAGGTTTGGACAAAAGACCGACACTTGTGGACATTGGACTATGACTATTAATAAGATAGGGGATATTGTCTAATTGAGCGACAACTCATTGGAACCTGTCAAACCTATCTTCAAATTAGTTAATCTAATAATTATTAAAATGATTATGTATATTCTATTTAGTGACGTTTATACGACATCTTTTACGATCATTTAATTAATTATTCGGGTTGGGTAATTGATTATTCATTCTGATCAAGTTGGTAAATTAATATTCATATCTCATTAAAACAGGGGTGGATTACATACAAGGATAATTGGTGTAATTGTTAACAAAGTATTAAAACCTTGTTACAGTTCGAATCCCTAATTAGTTGAAATATTTGACTTCGGAAATAAGGGTAATTTGACGAGCATTTTATAATTATGACCAATGGACTATTATGGACAAAAACCAAATATGTATCAAATAATCCAGGACAAAGGACAATTAACCCAGAGTAATAAATTAAAATCAAAACGTCAAACATCATGATTATGGAAGTTTAAATAAGCATAATACTTTTATTTCATATTTCATCGTACCTTTATTTACTGTCATTTTAATTACTACAATTTACTTTATCGCAATTTAAATTCTGTCATTTATATTATCGTCATTTATCTTTACGCTTTATTTAAAATCGACAAACCGGTCATCAAACGGTAAAAACCCCCTTTTATAATAATATTACTATATATAATTATATATATTTTATACAAATATAGTTTTTAAAATATAGCGTTAAACTTAGCCAGCTCCCTGTGGAACGAACGGGACTTACTAAAAACTACACTACTCTATGATTAGGTACACTGCCTATAAGTGTTGTAGCAACGTTTAGGTATATCCATTCTATAATTAAATAAATAACTTGTGTAAAATTGTATCGTATTTAATAGTATTTCGCAATAAAAATATAACTATTTCGTACCCCTCTGCTTTAACATCAAGTTTTTGGCGCCGCTGCCGGGGACCCGGCGAAACGCTATATTTTTACGCTATATTTTTTATCTCTAATTTTGTAAAAATATTTTGTAAAAATATTTTGTATAAAAACATATAAAAAAATAAAATTACTATATATATATATATATATATATATATATATATATATATATATATATATATATATATATATATATATATATATATATATATATATATATATATATATATATATATATCTATAATTATAAGTGTTTAAATATATATATATATTTTTAAGATATATAAAATTAAAAAATATTTTTATTTTTAGAATTTTAAATATAAAGTTTTCTTTATATTTTATATAAATATAAATCAGAAAATAAAAAAATCAAATAAAAATAAATAAATTAAAAACGGGCCGAGTCAGTTTAAAAAGCCCAAATCAGTTCTGGAATATTGGGCCATGCGATCGCATGAGCCCATGGCCTAATATTCATGCGATCGCATGAGCGTCTGACAGGCTGATCCTTTGACGCATTTATTGCTGGTAGGTTTTTAATTTATTATTATTATTATTATTATTATTATTTAGGGTTTAAGTTTATTAATTAGTTTTTAATTCTAGTTTTTATTTTAAAATTGTAATATTAAGTTTATATATTATTTTTAAATTGATACTTTTATAAAATAAATAATATAAAAATAATATTTTTATAAAATTGTATTTTTATAACTTTAAGCTTATTTTATATTTTGTATCTTTTTCTTAGTTATAACGCAATTTTATAATTTTTCGTTCGTAATTAGTTTTAATTTAGTATTTTGCCGTAGTTAATTTTTATTTCTAGATTTTAAGACTTTGCCGTAAAATCCCTTAAGTGCTTTTTCTTTAGATTAAGATTTAGGCGCTTTAGAATTTTGCGACGCCGTTTATATATTTTAGTGCCTTTTAAGTTATTGCCGTTTTGGATATAGATTTCCTTTTAAGCTTTAATACCTTTAGGCGCAACTTTTTAGATTTAGTTTTTAGACTTTTAAGTTTTGACGTTTTTCGTTCTTTTTATTATTTTTCGACCATTTATTTTTCGACATTTTTCGACGCACTCTTTTTCTTTCTTATTTCTCGACACTCTAGTTTTTAGGACTTAGATTTTTTTCTATTTCTTCTCTAAAATTTCAAAACGAAAAATTATTTTAAGCGGTTAAATTGATAGACATCCAAAATTTTCTGGTTCGTAGTAATAGTTGGATTTGTTAGTGGCGAGTTGTGGGCTTCCGATTTAAAGGGTCCTGGCTACCTGCTGCATCTATCGGCTATTCGAAATGTGGGTAAAATCAAAAAAGTCTATTAATTTGATAACTTATATAATTTTTATCTTTATAACTAATAGGATATTCAGTGAATGCACCGAGCAAAACGTTCACCACCTTTCATACGTTCACCACCCGTAACTCGATCAAGACATCTAGCCAATATTGTCGCCGTTAATTTTTCTCTAGAATCGTCATCTAGTCGACCAAGTACTCCAATTCAAATTTCCAATAATCCATTTTTTGAACCCGACCTCACAATTGAGAATCCGAAGGATATTCAAGGACAGTTCCAAGATCCTGAAACACTAATCATTCCTCATGAACCACAAATCGTTAAATCAGAATCTTCTAGTGATTCGGATTCAACAAATTCAATTATGGAAGTGACTGAACCTCTAAGTATGGAAGATCGAATGAGAGCTACACGCACGGGCCAAGGTCACGCCATTATTAAGCCAGACATTAATGTGCCAGATTATGAAATCAAAGGACAAATCCTACACATGGTAACTAATCAATGCCAATATAGTGGTACGCCAAAAGAAGATCCAAACGAACATCTTCGAACCTTTAATAGGATCTGTACTCTATTCAAAATCAGAGAAGTTGAGGATGAACAGATCTATCTCATGTTATTTCCCTGGACTTTAAAGGAAGAAGCCAAAGATTGGTTAGAATCGTTACCTGAAGGGGCGATTGATACATGGGATGTTTTAGTTGAAAATTTTCTTAAACAATTCTTTCCGGCATCCAAAGCCGTGAGACTTCAAGGAGAAATTGTTACATTCACGCAAAAGCAAAATGAAACTCTATATGAGGCGTGGACAAGATTCGAAAAGTTGTTGAGAGGATGTCCTCAGCACAGTTTAGACACTTATCAAATAGTACAAATATTCTACCAAGGATGCGACGTTGCTACACGAAAAGACATCGACATAACAGCTGGTGGTTCCATTATAAAGAAAACCGCAACTAAAGCTTACAAAATCATTAATAATACAGCCTCCCACTCGCATGAGTGGCACCAAGAAAAAGATATCTTTCGTTCATCTAAAGCGGCTAGAGCCGATTCTAGCCATGATTTTGATTCCGTTTCCGAAAAATAGATGCTTTCGAGAGACGAATGGAAAAGATGAATAAAGATATTCACGCAATACGAATCAGTTGTGAGCAATGCGGTGGACCACACTTAACGAAAGATTGTCATAATGAACAAACGATGGAAGAACGTGAGAATGTTTCCTACATGAACCAAAGGCCGGGAAATAATTATCTAAATAATTATCAACCGCCAAGGCCAAACTTCAATCAAAATCAAAACATTCTTTACAATTCAAATGGACCTAACAATAACTCGTACAACCAACAAGGTCCGAATAACCAACCAACTCAAAACAACACTTTCAATCAACAAAGACCTAGCTTGTATAAACCACCACAACAAACCGAAAAGAAAAAGCCAAATCTGGAAGAAATGATGGCAAATCTAATGGAATCTTAAACACAATTTATTACATCTCAAACCCAAACAAATGAGAGGTTTGATCAGTCATTAAGAGCTCAACAAGCTTCCATTTTGAATCTAGAAAAACACGTAGGTACTCTTGCTTGCTTGATGAGTAAGAGGGAACACGGAAAGCTACCTAGTAATACTGAAGTAAATCCTCGGAATGAGAATGTTAATATGGTGTCAACAAATTCTGAAAAAGTTAAGATGAGAAGGTTTTTGATATGAGTAACAATGAAGAAGTTACGCCATCACCACTACCCGAGTATGTAAAGCCAGTGGTGGCACCATACAGACCACCCATCCCGTTTTCAAGAAAAGGAGTTGAGTATGAGCAAGTGATAGGTAATAAAGTTTGTGATACCTCTGGAAAGAAGAAGAAGAATAAAAAAGTGCAAGAAACAAAAATCGTAAAAATAAACCTGGTGAAGACAGTTCCACCAAAAGTTCCACCCAGGTTGGGTGATCCGGGTGAATTTATTGTTCCTTGTCTACCTAGTGATTGTGTCATGTATGATGCACTAGCAGATTTAGGTGCGAGTGTGAGTGTTATGCCTCTTTCATTATATAAGAGATTAGGAGTAGGTGAGTTAAGTCCAACAGAGATGAGTGTTAGACTCTTTGATCAAACCATTAGGCACCCAGTTGGAATCGCTGACAACCTACCCGTTCAAGTGGGTAATTTAACCTTTTTAGTCGAATTTATTGTCATTGACATAGAAGAGGACTCAAACATTCCTCTAATTTTAGGTCGACCATTCTTAGCGTCCACTGAGGCGTTTATCAATGTAAGAGAGGGTAGAATGACACTTAGTGATGGTGAAAAATCGATCACCTTTGTGAGTCGAAAGTCTAAATCTCAACCAACCAAAACCGTTGAACCGATAAAAACGATAGATGAGAAGCATATTGTTTTATCAACTCCAACGGTAGTGCTTAACAATAATAAAACGCCTAAGTGTGGGGAAGATGAAGTAAAACCTAATGATGACCTGATAACAAAGAACCCCGTTGTTGATGCGAAATTAAATGACCCCGTTATTAATAGTTCAATGAAGAAACTTATTAAACGGATTCGCGATGCTAGAACCAAGGGAAACTTTAAGTTATGTAACCGGTTAGTATCCAATCTATCGCCTAAAGAAAAGGCAAAGCTAGTTGAATTTGTGGATATTACACAGGAATCCGACCAATGGCTTAAAGCAAAAGTCACAGATATGCAAGTTGATTATAGTCCAAAAGAAATTGAAAATGAAGTTAATCACAAATTTGACACCACAGCTACCTAAGTGTGGGGAGATTCAGATGTTCTAAAAAAGAAAATGATGTCTAGAGTTAGTTGTTCTGTTCTCATGTAGTTCCGAGAATGGAATCCGATTAGTCTTTTCCACTAGCAGACACTAAAGAACTAGTTTTTTCCCCCCATTCTGATTTTTTTTTGTAGGTTTTGTATGAAAATAATATGCATTTTTAAATTTAAGTTTGTGTGATTTTAAAAACAAAATCTACTTTATTTCATTAAGTTTAAAAAAATGATTTCTAAAATTCATCGTAAGTTGAAGACTAGGTCATGGAACCGAAATTGCTTTACCCGAAGGCGGTGCGAAAAATTTTGTTATCATTATTTTTAATTTTTTTGATCTAAAGTATACCAAAAAAAAAAATTAAAAAAAAAACCCAAAAGTCTTTGCTTTTAAAACAATCGCTTTAACGACAAATTTTAAATTTTGTCGAGGGACGGACTAGGTAAACATACCGAAACTACCTAAAGTAAAAGGAAACAAAATTTTAAAAAATTATTTATTTAAATTGTTTTAATAAATAAAGGTTTTAAAATATATATATATATATATATATATATATATATATATATATTTATATATTATATATGTTTGTAGTTTATCTTATGTACAAAACATGGTAAAACAAAGCACTTTCAAAGACTGACATTAAGTTCAGCAAAAGCTACTAATTTTGACGACAAGACGCAAAATATCAAATGTAATATAAAATAATATGTTTGTAAACTCGGTAATTTTAATCACTTTTCTACACTAATCACCCTCATAAATTTATAATTATAGTCTGATTTCATGCAAATGAGGGCATTGCAAGATCTCAAGTGTGGGGAAGGGTTATAAATTCTCTCGGGTTTACACTTAGTTTATTTGCCAAATTTTGTGAAAATTTGAAAAATATTCAATAAAATGAATTCAAAATCATGTTTATACATATTTATGAACGATAAAACTAGGTTTTATTACCGAAATTATTGTTACCTCGGAGAGAACATAAATGGAGAAACAACCCAAAACATCAGAATTCATTTAAAATGGAATAGAGGAGAATAAAAATGCAAAGAAAAAAATAAATAAAAGCTAAGTGTGGGAAGAATTTACCAAGTTATTCAAAACACATATCACATATGTTTGTACAAGGTTATTGCAAGTGCTTTTGTTTTGGACTAAATTAACTATTTTACCCGATGAAAGAAAAGAAAAGATGGATCTACACGATGAATCAATTCCATCATTAAAAGGAAGTAAAGTCTTCCGAGAAAGAAATGCTCTTGTTGATTTAGGTCAGGAAGTTGTCATCCAGACCAGTTGTAGAGTCTACGAAAAACCTTGAAAAGTTTTATCGAAAATCAACTGGAAATCCACGGACCTCATCATCAAACAGGGTCGCCAAGTGGTCAGACTTATCCTAACCATGAGAGGATCTGTCTCGTAAAATGGGGAGGGCGCCGTGCAAATTAGTTTGATAAGACTAATGAATCAGACCCCTAGAAAGGATAATCTCCTTAAAGATTAAAAATCAGCTTTTAAGACTGATATTACTCAATCCTTGAGATTGACCTTAAAGATTGAGAATTACAAACTCATGGAATTCGATGATATCTAAACTCGAGCTTGAACGAGAAAATATTTTGATCAAAATAAAACCGATTTGTTTTCTGAAAACCTATTTTCATTAAGTTCATTACCATTGAACGTAAAATCCTGAGAATTCACTAGAATTCATTAGGTCACCTGAACCAAATCGGGTGTCAACCGTAAGAACGGTGGTTGCATAGTATGGTCGAAGACAGGACCTTGTGCCAGACCGAAAAATTTTAGGGTGATCTTTACTATTTCTCCTACAAAGGATAGTAATTGCATCCGACACGTTGTGGACCATGAACATCTGCATGTCATTAGACATTGCCTTAACAGTTGTTTATTCAACGCTTTCCTTTACAACCGGACGGTAGTTTATCGAAAGGTAATATACGGAACAAGTATACTGGACGTGTTGCTTTTCTAATACAAGGTTAGCAAGTGGGTGACACAAAACCGCAAGTTTTGAACTAAAATTTTAAAATCTGAAACTCACTAAACCCACAAAAACATTTTGCAAACACCGGTGAAGGGTTATTCCGGAAAACTTATCTAGGGTAAAAGCTAGAATGAATTTTCAAAAGATCAAATGTTTTCATAAAGATCCAATTTCTTTAAAGGATCTAAATTTTCATAGTCATGTGGGACTGTAAACCACATTGTTACTATCATTGTTTATACCGCTGTATCAAAATCACTTATGTATAAAGTGTGAGAATAAAAAAAAAAGTGATTCGAGTGAAGTGTGATTTTATTTTAAGTTATGTATTGCTTGAGGACAAGCAACGCTCAAGTGTGGGGATATTTGATAGTGCTCCAAATGAACATATATTTAGGCACAATATCCTTCCAATATGTAAAGCTTTTAGTTGTAATTGTTCTATTTTTATGTAATATTCGTTTAAATAAATAAGTGCGAAGACAAAAGAAGAAAACGACGATTTGAAGACGCAGATGACCAAAAAGCTCAAAAGTACAAAGTACAATCCAAGTGGTTCAATTTATTGATAAGAAACGTCTAAAAGTTACAAGAGTACGAGCCGCAAAACGCAAAGTACAAGAAATTTAATAGTACGCAAGGACGTTTGAAAATCCGGAACCGGGACCAGAGTCAACTCTCAACGCGTGACGCAACGGAGCTAAAATTACAAGTCAACTATGCACATAAATATAATATAATATAATATATAAATAATTCTTAAAATTATATATATATATATATATATATATATATATATATATATATATATATATATATATATATATTATATTATATAATAAAATGTCGGTAAAACTAGAAAACAAAAGTACGTGGCCTGATCCAGCTGGCCATGCGATCGCATGGCCAGGAAGACCATTTTTCATGCGATCGCATGAAGCCAGAAAACTGGCCAGGTCCTATAAATTCAGCATTTTTCGACGAGTAAAACACACCTTTTTCTTTTCCTTCATATGTAACGTAAATATATATATATATATATATATATATATATATATATATATATATTTATAATTTAAAGTTTAATTTTAAATTAATAATAATAAGGTTATTTTAAGAATGTTTTACGGGTTTTAAGTCGAAATTCTGTCCGTGCAACGCTACGCGATTAATCACCACTGTAAGTTATGTTCTTCCTTTTTAAATTAATGTCTCGTAACTAAGTTATTATTATGCTTATTTGAGCCAAAGTAATCGTGATGTTAGACTAAATATTAAGACGCGGTTATTAGATTTTGTACCATAATTAAGGTTTGGACAAAAGACCGACACTTGTGGACATTGGACTATGACTATTAATAAGATAGGGGATATTGTCTAATTGAGCGACAACTCATTGGAACCTGTCAAACCTATCTTCAAATTAGTTAATCTAATAATTATTAAAATGATTATGTATGTTCTATTTAGTGACGTTTATACGACATCTTTTACGATCATTTAATTAATTATTTGGGTTGGGTAATTGATTATTCATTCTGATCAAGTGGGTAAATTAATATTCATATCTCATTAAAACAGGGGTGGATTACATACAAGGATAATTGGTGTAATTGTTAACAAAGTATTAAAACCTTGTTACAGTTCGAATCCCTAATTAGTTGAAATATTTGACTTCGGTAATAAGGTTAATTTGACGAACATTTTATAATTATGAACAATGGACTATTATGGACAAAAACCAAATAGGTATCAAATAATCCAGGACAAAGGACAATTAACCCAGAGTAATAAATTAAAATCAAAACGTCAAACATCATGATTACGAAAGTTTAAATAAGCATAATACTTTTATTTCATATTTCATCGTACCTTTATTTACTGTCATTTTAATTACTGCAATTTACTTTATCGCAATTTAAATTCTGTCATTTATATTATCGTCATTTATCTTTACGCTTTATTTAAAATCGACAAACCGGTCATTAAACGGTAAAAACCTCCTTTTATAATAATATTACTATATATAATTATATATATTTTATACAAATATAGTTTTTAAAATATAGCGTTAAACTTAGCCAGCTCCCTGTGGAACGAACCGGACTTACTAAAAACTACACTACTCTACGATTAGGTACACTGCCTATAAGTGTTGTAGCAAGGTTTAGGTATATCCATTCTATAAATAAATAAATAACTTGTGTAAAATTGTATCATATTTAATAGTATTTCGCAATAAAAATATAACTATTTCGTACCCCTATGCTTTAACATCAGTTCAACTTCGGACTACACCTATCTCCGTAAACAATCAGAGGCTCACCATCTTCGCATGGTATACGGAGAATCTTCTCACCACATATAACTTCGGCTCTTACCTTGGACAACCAGTCCATACCGACAATCACATCAAAGCTTCCCACCTTGATGGGTATCAATTCAATCTCGAAAGCTACACCAGCTAAGTTTATTATACCTCCTCGGCCAATTTGGTCAACTTTCTCAAGTTTTCCATTGGCTACCTCAACAAGTATACTCTCCTCCAAAGGTACTAACGACCAATCTATCTTAGAACAAAAGTGTCTATCTACATAACTCCTATCGGCATCAGTATCAAACAAGAGACAGAAGCTAATAGATTGTTGATAGTGAATGTACATGTGACCAAGTCAGTATCCTCATGGGCATCTCGGGCGTTCATGTTGAAGACTCTTTTACGTGTTGGCCCGCCATCCTTCTTCTTGTTTGGACATTCATTTTTGAAGTGGTCCTGCTGGCCGCACTCAAAGCACTTCCTGGGTCCAATCGGGTTTGTCCTCACAGCTGGGGCGGTGATCTTACAATCCTTGCCGATGTGTCCAGTCCTCTTACACTTTTCACAAACCACGTTGCAGTACCCAGTATGATGCTTATAACATCTCTTGCACTGCAGAAGGCTACCCTTGAAGTTAGGGTTCGAGCTAGGGTTCGGGTTCGGGTTCCTCCAATCGTTGTTCACTTTGAAATTCTCTAACCTCTTAGTCGGGTTCTGGTCAAAACCTTTTCCCTTGCTTCCGTCCCACTTATGCTTCCCATTACTAGCTCCCGATTCAGATTTCGCCTTTTCTGGCTCTTGGCGGGTAATTTGATTCATCAGGGTGTGCGTCATACGCATAGCTTCTGGGACATTCGCTGGTTTCGATGAAGTGACATTTCCTTGAATGTCCTTAGGAAGTTGTAACACCCCAGCTTAACAGGACCACAATATTGTCCGCTTTGCCCGCAGGCGCACGGCTTTTTCTTGGCGACCACACACGAGAAGAACTTTCCCAGGAGGTCACCCATCCCGGTAGTGCTCTCGCCCGAGCACGCTTAACTGCAACGTACTCGTACATCTGCTCTGCCTGTGATCCCAAAACGCGTTGTGTCATTTAAGCGTGAGTATTACATTATAATCCCATGATCACTCATGTGTGTGGGCAATGTGGGATTTGCCTAGGGTGTTACATTCACCCCCCCTTTAGGGACTCATCGTCCTCGATGAGGTTTGCCCCACCACCCCCAACGGCACATGAGTGGCTCTGATACCATTCTGTAACACCCCAGCTTAACAGGACCACAATATTGTCCGCTTTGCCCGCAGGCGCACGGCTTTTTCTTGGCGACCACACACGAGAAGAACTTTCCCAGGAGGTCACCCATCCCGGTAGTGCTCTCGCCCGAGCACGCTTAACTGCAACGTACTCGTACATCTGCTCTGCCTGTGATCCCAAAACGCGTTGTGTCATTTAAGCGTGAGTATTACATTATAATCCCATGATCACTCATGTGTGTGGGCAATGTGGGATTTGCCTAGGGTGTTACAGAAGTCCCCACAAATATCGTTCCATTCGCTTAAATTCAGGAGTAACCATCGTGGGGCACATCAAAGCTAACTCCAAGTACCTTCGGTTATAGCCATCAAGATCGGTCCCTACAACTTTCAGTTCCCAAAACTCTGCTTCCATCTTCTGAATTTCGATTTGGGGGCAATACTCCTCGATCATAGCACTCTTAAACTCCTCCCAAGGTGTAGCATAAGCCTCGTCAATTTCCTTGGCCTGGGCGAGTGTGTTCCACCAAGTTAATGGGCCATTCGACAAAGTGCAGGATGCGAACTTAGTCTTATTCCCCTCGGAGCAGTTACTCACACGAAACACAGATTCCAACTTCTCAAACCATCTCGTCAGCCCAACTGGCCCTTCAGTATCACTGAAATTGTGGGGCTTGCAGCTCTGGAATTCCTTATAGGTACCGCCGTTCTGAACAGCTGGGTTGGCCGGTGGAGCTGGAGTAGGGTTGGCATTCGCCATAGCTGCGGCTACTCGAGCAGCTATCATCTCCTCAATCTGAGCTGCCGTGGGCAAGTCCCTTGGAACTCTTCCGTTCGCCATTGATCTTCTAAACAAAAATTTCAACTTAAGTCAAAATTTTCGCATTCAACAATTCATAATGCTATAGCATAAGGTAATCAATCGGGAAACATCACAATACACGTTAACTAAGCATGGCTAGCTAGTTACAGATTGCACGAAAACCATCAGGTAATAACTTAAATAGAACACCGTATAATAATTAAACAACATTAAGTTCCATTCATTAATAAGAAAGTTGCATACACCTTCATAAGGTTCGTACAATACATGAGTAAAACATGAAACTACCAACGAGATTACATAACGAAATCTAATACGATAGCCCTATGGTGATGGTGGGTAAATGATGTCCATCAGGTGGGACATCTGATCCTCGAGCTCAGTTACCCGAGCACGGAGGGTATGCACTTCCCTCGTCAGTTCCTCGACGACGGGGGATGCTGGTGGGGCAGGTGGTGCAGATGGTGCATGTGGTGCAGACGTAGACGGAACAGTGCGGGTGGTCTTACGCACGAATGGATCGGCGGGATAGGGCACCACCCGCTTGCGGGCGAAGACTCTAACCAACAGTCCACGTGCATCCACGAACGGTCTTCCTCCGTTAATCCCTGGGATAACGGTACCATCGAAACGATACCGCTTCTTCGACGGGGAAGAGGGTGGCTGCACGGGCTCCTCCTCAGGGTCCTCCTCAGAATCCTCCTCGAGATCCTCCTCGCTGGAGTCGTCGGATGATGAATCGTCTGAATCATCGGAAGGAAATGCAGGATCATCGCGGGCGGGAGAAAGCATCTGGCCGGTGGTCATAAGTTGATATCTGCCTGGTGAAATCTGTACAACACGTCCATCAGCGGTGCGTCTAGCCCAATGTCCATGCTCGTTACGGAAAGGACCGTCTCCATTTCCCCCAGGAATTACAGCATCACCGGAATGGTGTTGTGGCTCCGGGAGTCTAGGGCTGGGTGGTGCTGGAATCATCTCGGGATGCTCGTCTCCGTCTGAGACGTCCATCAGGTCAAGCACGAGTCCACTAGAAGGTGAATCGCCAGAGTCGTCGAAGGGTAGCGGTGAGTCAGCAGCAATAGTAGGCGAGGCAACAGTCGTCTCTGAGTCACTCTCAAAGTCAAAGGTCATGGGCAGCATGTCTGTCATCTGAACAAGGAAAAATAACTTTTTCCATGTCAGTAAGACATATAGCAAGCACGTAATCAGGCACTACAGCAACCTAGATCGTCTACCGCAGTACATAGCATGGCAATAACAACAGTACTAAACAAAGTAACAGGCAATCGAAAGCAGACAGTAGCATGCGGTAACGAGGATAAGCAATAGCATACAGCAAGTTCACATAGCAGTAAGGGTAAACAGTAGCATGCAGCAAGATCATACGGCAGTATAAGTAAGCAATAACATGCAGCAGTTTCGCAGAAACAGGTAAACAAGCAAGTTGTAGATTAGTCCTATTAGTGAATCCTACTCGGTCTGGTCTAGACTCACTAATGCAACCTAATTCCCTACAACCAATGCTCTGATACCAAATGTGATGCTTCGTACATAACCATCGTGTACGATTCGTCAACAACAGGATCTTTACACGGTCAAATACTACATGTTGTTTGAAAACCAGTTTTGCATTCATAAAAGATAGCGTTTACAAAAGATAACGTGACACAAATGTCGTTACAAATTCATTATTTGAAAATAACATAAGTTACAAATACAAGATAAAAGTTCCATGATTGAGACATCTCTAAGTAATGCAGCGGAAATCTAACACAACAGGTCCATAACAGCAAGTCTATAACACCAAGACAGCAAGTCTAACAATGGGAAGCAACATCGTCTAGGCACCTGAGAAATACATGCTTAAAAGTCAACACGAATGTTGGTGAGCTACAGTTTATAATCAGTAAAGTAATGTAGACCACGATTTATCGTATTCAAAACAGTATGAAAAGTATATGCTTATCCGTGGGCACCCGGTAACTAACTTAACGTAATAGTAATACCCCCTAAAAGTACACTTGGCTAGTGCGTATGTCCTCGAAGTATCAAACACCCGTTAAATGCTAGCGCGACTAGCCCGAGTGGGGATGTCAAACCCTATGGATCCATATCTAATATTCGTGTTCACTAGTTCAAAACCAATGATTAAACGTTACCGTGCTAAGGGGAATGTTTATGCTGTTATATAACCCACACATATGTAAAGTTTAAGTACTCGTGTCAAGTAAGTAAAACATAAAAAACGCATGTATTCTCAGTCCCAAAAATAGTATAAGTAAAAAAGGGAAGCTATAACTCACAGTGAATAAGCAGTAAAGGTCGATACGAAACGTATGCAGGTAGTAAGTCGGTCCGAAAGGTCGTCAACCTAAGTCAAAGGTCACTAGGTCAGTATGTTGTCCCAAAAGGTTAAAAGTGAATAAATTAAGTTTAAGTATCATCATCGACATCATCATTATCATCATCATTCATCAATACTAAGGTAAGTTTAATAAGAATAGAGATTGAAACAAAAGGATGACTTCGGACAGCTGTTACGACCTCTCTACAAATCAAAAAGATGCGTAGTTAGTGGCTATGGCTCCGTATGTGAGTCCTCTAACAGCTGACCATGTTTCAGAACCTAACTCATCTTCGTTTGACCGTGGCGGCGGTTTAAGTGCGAGTAGGTCAGAAATTTCAGCACAACGTTGCAAGGGCGTAGTGACTTTCAGAAGGCTATAAATCCTAAACCATATATCGGATTAAGTCGAGGACTAAATGAAAAGTCATCTACTCGGAACGAACTATCTGATAATCAGTTTTCCAAAAGCCCAGGAGTCTGATCAGACCCCAAAAAATGGCAAACAAGTGCTCCGGTGAGGTTCTTGGTGTTTAATGCTCATCACGGTTCTCATCCTTGATGCTTGTAAGCTTCAAGTGTACAACTCTTTGATGTTTTAGCATCACTTTGACCAAGGTTCAACCATCAACATACAACTAAAAGTAAAATCTATCATTCTACAAGTTTTGAACATCAAGATTGCCTCTTGATTGCATGAATCCAATAAAGCTTCAACCTTTGTCCATTTTACACAAGTTCATGCATCTATATCATATGTGATGATGAAGACTTAATCTTTATCATCACAACAAACACAAAAAGGTTCCAAGTAAGTGAGATCTACAATAATAACTTAGATCTCAAGTATTAAGAAAACCCTAAGCTAGAAAGCTTGGATCTTTACAAGATTAATGAGACCATAAGCTAGAAAACTAAGATCTTTAACAAAATAATGAAAGTAATGAGACCATAAGCTAAACAGCTAAGATCCTTAACATAATAATGAAACCCTAAGCTAAAAAGCTTGGATCTTTAGTGTTCTTGAAGATCTTGAAGCATAAAGCTTGGATCTTTAAGATACATGAAGATTACAAACACAAGTTTGAATCTTTATAACAAAATAACAAGATTAAAGCTAAAATAATTTAGATCTACAAAATAAGTGAAGATTCAAAGCTAGAAAGCTTGAATCTTCCATGTTCTTGAAGGATTCAAACTCAAGTTTGAATCTTTAAGATATAACAAGATCAAAAGCTAAAAGCTAGATCCATAAAATGATGATGATGTCGTGTGGATGAAGGGGAGAAGAAGAAGAAATAAATCAAAAACTTACATTTTTTAGAGTGAGAAAGACTAGAGAGAGAATTAGAGAGTAAGTGTGTGTAAATTGCAAATGAGATCAAGTGTGAAATGAGTGAAATAAGACTTGTATTTATAGGTGGTGAGGAGGTGGTGTGGTGGTTTAGGCCGTGGGTATGGGGAGGGGACAAGGGGGACACCTTTTTGCTTTTTAGTTAATGGTTGTCTAAAGTTGGTGCTTATGTTAGGATCTCATGCAACATTAAGGATAATGCTTAACAAAAATGCTAGTATGTTCCCTCTAATAAATGTGCATTTGTCTTTCTTTAATATGGGTCACTAACTTATTTAAATTGGGCTAATTAAATAGTCCACTAGCTAGTGTATAGTGGGCTAAAGTCCAACAAGGTAGAAAGTCCAACAAGACTAACTAGTGTGCTCTAGTAAATTACTAAGCGTAATTAAGCATTCAAAAACCCAAGTAATTGTTATTATAAAATAACAATTAGTATTTTGTAGTCGTAATATTCCGGTTACGACAAAGTTAAACGTGTACACAGTACGCAGTTCGTTCTAAACGTCAAGTGACACCAACGGTCATAAAGGCTTCCGGGGATCAA